>NW_026461916.1:0-67511 GCF_021730395.1 Mercenaria mercenaria
CCTAAATCAATAGGGGTCATCTACTTTGCATGTCCAATCAAGTGGGTAAAGTTCTCAAGTTATTGATCAGAAATGGTTTTGCATGTTCTTGCCCCTGTGACCTTGACTTTGACCAACTGACCCTAAGATCAATAGGGGTCATCTACTGTGCATGTCCAATCATCCCATTAGGTATCAATGTTCTCTGTCAAGTTGTTCTCAAGTTATTAATCGGTGATGGTTTTCCACCTGCCCCTGTGACCTTGACCTTGATCCAGTGACCCTAAAAGCAATAGGGGTCATCTATTCCATTAGCCCTATCGCCCTATAAAGTTTTAAGGTTCTTGGTGAAATAGTTTTCAAGTTATTGATCGAAAAAGGTTTTCCATGTTCTTGCCCTGTGACCTTGACATTTGACCTACTGACCCCAAAATCAATAGGGGTCATCTACTGTGCATGTCAAATCATCCCATTACGTATCAATGTTCAGGGTAAAGTTGTTCTCAAGTTACTGATCGGTGATGGTTTTCCTCTTGCCCCTATGACCCTGACCTGGACCAAGTGACCATAAAAGCAATACAGGTCATCTACTCCACAAACCCTATCACCCTATGAAGTTTTAAGATTCTTCGTCAAATAGTTTTCAAGTTATTAATCAGAAAATGTTTTCCATATTCTGGCCCTGTGACCTTGACCTTTGACCTACTGACCCCAAAATCAATAGGGGTCATCTACTGTGCAAGTACAATCATCCTATTAAATTTCAACGTTCTGGGTCAAGACGTTCTCAAGTTGTTGATAGGAAACAGTTTTCCATGTTCTGGCCCCTGTGACCTTTACCTGTGATTGATTGACCCCAAAATCAGTAGGGGTCATCTACTATGCATGTTCAATCATCCAATGAAGTTTCAACATTCTGGGTCAAGTGGTTCTCAAGTTACTGATCGGAAACAGTTTTCAATGGTCAGGCCCCTGTGACCTTGATCTTTGATGAAGTGACACAAAAAACAATAGGGTTAATCTTAAAAGTATGGAATATTGAAAATCCTGAAAAAATTGCTTGGGGGTTGGGGGCCACTAGGGCCCCCGATGGGTCCGGGGCAAAGCCCTGGTAGGGGGCCAGGGGGGCAAAGCCCGCCCCCCCCCCCCCCAGAAGCTCCTCAGAATTTGTGATTTTGAACACTTAGAACAGCCCTATTCTAGCCTTATATGTATGCCAAAAATTTACTAATTATAATGCACAAAATGCATGATTTTCAGTTAACAGTAACTTTTCTAAGTCAAGGACTTGTTTCAACAATATACCCTCAAAATATTTTTGTAAGATTCAGACTGAAAAAACCTTCAAATTCTAGCAACATTTTTATTTTTTCATGCCACCATATTTCAACGTTTTGGCACAACATTCACAAAATGCAGACCATGCAATATCCGGTTTTCGTAGCCAAAGACCCCATCGATCACCATCAGTGTCACATTCAGATAGCCAAGCCCATCTCCATTTGTTACCATGTTTGCTTTCTAAGTCCTTAGTATTGTACGCTGGCGGTAAAAACTTCATTTTTCACACACTATACCGTGCAGCCGTAATTATGCCAAGTTAATCCCTGAAAGAAATCTTGATCTTCGTGTTCCTCATGGAAAGATTGATACTTTGGAGATAAAAAGTGTGCAAAGCGTAGAAATCAAGAAATGCGTGCGAAAGTCCGTGCAAACTTTGACGCGCCAACTTCATGAAAAACGTGAGTGAATAGTTATATAAACGGTCATCTAAAATGATGTTTTAAATCAAACAGTTTAAGTAAATTCCGGTACGTAAAGGGATCGAGTAATCATCACTGAAATATTTTTTTTTAAGTGACTCTTCCGTGGCTGAAGCTTATTTTATAATTGGAACTCTTTACAAGGTGCGTATAATAAAATCCAGACATTGCGAAAGTTGCTAAAAATTGGCCGGACATTCGGTCCTGCACTGCCGGACCGAACATTAAATATGAAACAAACAGGAATCTTGCTTTTATTCCTTTTATCAGTATGCAGCTGTTGATATATTTTTCTTGTATCCTATCTGATCTACATTGCTTTGGATTCGAAAATCCCGAGAAATAATTATTTTGAAAAGTGTCCCAAAACTATGGACACAATAATTATCATCAACCCACCCCTGTTCAAAGCGGAAAAAACATTAACAATTATCGGTAGTTATTCTGTTGATAAAATAAGTACTGGCCCTGTTTTCGTCACCAATTAAAACCCCCTGAAAGAGCTAAAAGAAGTATGTCGGTATCATGGCATCTGAAGTGGGGATTGAAGTTGCCCGAGATTGTCATGGCACTATGTCATGTTTTCGCGCCATGTGACACATCACTGTCCAACCTCCATGCAGGAATATTGTCAAACAATCTACTGTACCGATAAGTAGAAGTAACATTGTGTTGGAGTTTGATTACTGTCTGATCGTACTGCCTCAGTTCTTTAAATCAGTAAAAAAAAGTATCTTCTTTATTTTTTTAAAGCGAATGTGCAATATCCCAATAAACTGACAGGTAAATGTGTCAAACGATAATAGTGGATATCCTACCTCTGTGACCTATTTGCCCTCAAGGAATTTACATTATTGTTTGAGTAAAATATCTAACATAGTGTTGTGTCAAAAATACATCTACAAAGATTCATTTACTTATTAAACTTATTTAAAACCACAGCGACATCATACTGTTTTATTTTAAAATCACATTTCTTTTACGTTCACGAGGTCACGTAACCTATACTGCCGCACTTACAGAAATCTGTTTGCCAAAAATTGTTTTACTCAATGTATTTAAATAGCTGCCGCTTTTTCATTATTTAAGATTTTTTAATTGCTTTTATTTTTTGTACTTCCTTGTCAAACGTTTGAATTTTATGACCATAGAATGTATTATTTATTTACTTTTAGATATAAATAAACAATTAAGATCGTGCTGTTTGAAATTTTACAAATAATTGTATGAAAATTCAATCGTTTTTATAGAATTTTGCCTACATTTCTATCGATATTATAATTGTTATAGAATTCAAACTGTATTATTTCTCAAGTGGTGTTGAAAATTTAAGCGATTATATTAAAAAATGAATGCACTACACACGCTTTTTGTGTGTATGTGTCGATAAACAAAAGTAACGGCCATGTAAATTAGATATTACGATAGGTCGCATGTGTTCGTGGAATGGAAAATTACTGGCATGACGTTTTGATATCATTACGATTCACGGGTAAATTCTAGTCAATCCAGGTTATTTTTAGGGATGTAAAAACGAGGTAAAATCCACTTGCCCGATTGGTCGAGTATACAGAGAGGTCCACTTGTCCCTATCCAGACTTTAACTCGCTAATACTCGCTAATACTTGCATAAGACATAACTCGCAATATACATGACGTCTACATGTTCTTCGTGTTTGAAGATAAAATTGCATGCAAGAAATCGAGAAATGCATGCTGCAGACAAAAGTCTGTGCAAATTCTGACTCGCGGGAACTTTTCGGCACATGTAAAATTGATGAAAAACGTGACAGTTGTTTTCATTGAAGTACAGCGCCTACACAGGCCAATCAAAATTGTCGTTACATATTGACGATATGCGAGATGGGCTGCAAACTGCATATGTGATAAATACAGTCTATTGCGTTTGTCGACAATCAATTGATTTTTCAAGCTTTGCTGAATTATGACAACTTACACCCCCCCCCCCCCACCACCCCCCACGAATTTAGACGATTTGGAAAAATGATCCCATCCGAGACAGAAATTCCGAAACTTCCGGAGTGGTCCAGAAAACTCTTTCACCCATGATAAGCCCTATCAACCAATGAAGTTTGAAGGTTCTAGGTGAAATGGTTCTCTTATTTATTGATCGGAAATGATTATGATGGATGGACAGACTGACAGGGCAAAAACATAATATGGGGAGAAATAACCACAATCAATCAAAGAAAATACAGATGTAATTATTTGTAAGCAGCTTTTACTGTGTGTGTGTGTAAACACAGTTTCCACCAGTAACCCATATGAGCAATTCCTTCAGAAGATCGTTAGTAACTGAAGCTGCCCTGATTCTAAAAGTTACCTCGGTTCTTCAGTGTGTAAGATGTAATGCACCAATACTTGGGACTCTTATCCCGATGTTAGTGATTTCTGGTTGAAGGGGTGAAGGCTTAAACTCACAATCCCTGGTTTCATATCAAGAAAGTGTTACCACTGAACCACCATGTTCACTCTGTTACAACTTGTAAATGGGTCATAGTTTTAACCAGTTATCACTGGTTTCAAACAGTGTTCTTGCTTTCTGTCCTAAACAAAGCAGATTGATTGTATTGAGTTGTAAGCATCTGTATTATCCTAGCCAAGTATATAGTTACTTACTTTGATTACACTGTCCACCAAAATTTCCAGTGCCAGTTGTATCATAGTAGCCACCTTTACACTGACAGGTGGAACTACATACTGTATTTGTGTTACTACATTGGGAGACACGGTCACATGTTTCTCCTAGGTCTCTCTCTGAAAAAATTAATATTACTCATAATTATATTAGGGAGAGGTAAAATTTGTACTTTTTAGCTTGACTACACGAAGTATGGCATTGGCGTCAGCGTCCTTCCACGTACACACTTTGGTTAAAGTTTTGATGCACTTTCGCTCTATCTCTGTAATTACTTGATGGATTTGTTTCAAACTTAAAATAGTTACCGTACTTTGAGATATTTTCGTCATGGTTAATTTTTCGCCTATTTCGCCACCCTTTTGAAGTGGCAAAGATATAACGCTCAAAAATATACCTATGTCCAAAATTTGAAACCAATTATGATTGTTAACACTAGAATACCTGACATCGGGTATGAAATGATAATTGCTTTTGTATTACCTGTATTGTTACAAAAACGTGAAACCCGAAATTTTCTCACCTTGACCAATTTTTATTAAATCTATTGAATATGTGTAGTTGATAATCGGCAGTTAGAATTTTGATACACATACTGTACATGGTTGTCACATTGTGAAAACAAACATGTCTATTCTCAAATATTTTCAACTGAAAGAAAAAGAAGTTCTTCTTCCAGTAGAAAAAAGCAGCGAGGACTGTAATTTACGCAAGTTGTGTAATGTGGAATTACAAGAAATATACAATGAAACACCCGGCCGCAACGTTGGAAGTACAACATTTTATCCCGAGATATTCGTGAAAATTTTAACGAATTTTATTGCTTTTATATATTAATACAGTTTGCAATAAATTTCAGTATGTATATACCAGATATAATAAAGTCCAATGTACGCAGTTTGTGTTGTTGGATAATCGCAGAAAATTAACCTCCCTTGGATACTCTTCAAAAATGCCGGTATTGTTGTTGGATTTTGATGAAATTTTCGGGCAAATTTTCGCCACCTATGTAAGATGGCAAAAAATACACATGCCAAAATAAAACCACTACATTTTGGGTTAAAAGGGCGAAAATTTATCGACACGAAAATATCCCAAAGTACGGTATTCCTCATCATCATCCATATCAAATGACACAAGAGCCATAACACTTGCCCCAATATTTCACGAGTTATCCCCCCTTTTGACTTATAATTTTAGGTTAAAGTTTTGGTGCACTTTCACTCTATCTCAGTTATTACTAGGGTCGGTACGAATTCAAAATTTTGGAACCCGTTAATCATTTGTATGAAATCGAAACGAACCAGTTAATCGGCCGCCATACTGAAAATGCTCTTTTCTTTCCTGATGACCGTACTTCCAGCCGCTGACTTCATTAGGAACTTACGGACTTTATCGTTTGCATGCAGTTTGATAATTAATAAGTCATATTTTGATGTATTTCATTTTAAATATATCAAGACAGGCGAATCCGAGATTATTGATTATGTTGACAGATGTGTTTTAGTGGACATAAACTGCAGGTTATTGTACTAGTCAAATAAATATATAAAGATAAAGTACAATTTGTGATGTTTACTGTTTAATGTATTGGACCCATAATAGAGTATCTCCTTTTTGAATAGTATTCAATTCCTACCATAAGCCTACTTTGACTGCAATTTTCAGGGGGCGTAGGTTCAAGCCCCACTGGGACCAAATTTTTTTTTCCATATTTTCCTTTTTTCTAGTAAGTTTTTACTTCTTTCAAGACTTATTATGGATGTATTGTACAAAAGTGGACAATTTTCATTTCATAAGCGATTTCTTGCTGTTCAAAAATGAATTTACCTCTAAATCAGGAGGGGCAGAGTTAGACATCTTTAAAAATACTGAGTTACATGCAGTAAAAGTTTTCTTTTTTGCCTTCATTCATTAGACTACATATTGTGGAAGAAATGCAGGTAGGTTTTACTTCTGCCCCAAGGTTATTTTAAACGAAGTGAGCAAACTTCAAAACAGACCCACAGAAGTCGACCTTAATTTTTCAATGTTGGAGTTAGAATTCTGTCTCATTAAATCTGTTTACTTGAGGCACCCTAGAAACAATGATATTTTTAGTTTTATTTTGTGTTTTATAATTGTTTAACAATAGTTAGATGTTTCTTTTATCAAAATTAATGCTGTAATGAATTATCTGCAAACATTTTAGATAGTGGCCATCACATTGAAATTTGTCTCTACTTGAGCTTGAGGAAATACCATAAATTATACAAAATTTACAAAAAAACGGCAGGGTAAAAGTTGTTTAAAATTTGCAACACAGTGCAAAACATGGTCAACTTTAAGAATATACCAAGCAAATGCCTTTTTTTAAACATTACAATTAGGGGTCCAATACCTTAAGACTTAGTAATCGAATCAGATCCGATTAACCGAGTAATCCTCCCTGTCCTAATTATTACTAAATGGATTTGATTCAAATTTAAAATTGTTGTTTCACATCATTGCCCACATCATATCACACAAGGTCAATAACTCTCGAACCAATATTCCATGAGTTATGCCCCCTTTTTACTTAGAATTTCAGGTTAAAGTTTTGGTGCACTTTCACTCTATCTCTGTTATTACAAAACGGGTTTAATTCAAACTTAAAATAGTTGTTCCACATCATCACTTACATATGACACAAAGGCCATAACTCTTGCACCAATATTTCATGAATTATCCCCCTTTTTACTTAGAATTTCACATTAAAGTTTTGGTGCAGTTTCATTCTATCTCAGTTATTACTAAATGGATTTGATTCAAACTTAAAGTAGTTGTTACACGTCATCACCAACATCATATGACACAAGTTGCATCACTCTTGCACCAATATTTCATGATTTATGCCCCCTTTTTGCTTAGAATTATTTGATAACTTTATCTTTATCTCTCTTATTACTTAATTCTTTTGACACAAACATAAGCTATTGTCCAATACCTTCGTCCACACTGGAGTCATTAAACACTCCAGTGACTGCTCCAGCTTTCTCAGATGTTACTATCTAGCAACAAAATAGTTGAGCGCACTGTACTACAGTCTCCTGTGATAGCTCTTGTTTATATGACTGGTCATTTACAGTTGCAGACACATTTTAAGAAGAAAATGTGTGACTGAGCTTAAAGACCACAAGGCCTCCAGAAACTGATTGCAAGACAGACCTTAAGGACTCAAAAAAAGTGATTTTTTTTGGTGGGGGCTCGGGGTGGTAATTGTGGAAAGGGGGTATGTTATGCAGATTGCTGCAGTCTTCAAATCATCTCATCACCATCTGCCTATATTCCAAGTTCCAAGCCAATACCTTTAATAGTTTTTAAGTTATGCCCTGAACGCGATATATGATCGGCAGACATGACCTTACAGTGACCTTGACCTTTGACCTACAAACCTGGTTTATGCACTCTGCACATCATCTCATCACCACTACCTATGTCCCAAATTTAAAGTCAATATCTTAAACGGTTATTAAGTTACGCTACGGACAATAGATATGTTTGATTGTTTTGGGTTTAAATCCGTTTTTCAACAGCATTTACTTTAGGTGGACTGTGAAACAAATTCTACAACTTATATTAATCACTCTGGACACCTTATTCCTGATGGAATCTATCGCCACAAGGTATGAGAGAAGAAGCCAGTTTCCCTTTTAATGCTGGAGCTACTGGTACATTTTTTCACGTCTTTGGTATGATGCGGCAGGGGATCAAACCCACGACCTCCTGCACTCTAGGCGCATGCTCTACCACTAGGCTATCATGGCAGTAACCTTAAACCGACAGATCAGGTTCATGTTCTCTGCACATCGTCTCATCAATACTAAGCTAGGTATATCCCAAGTTTGAAGTCAATACCTTGAATGGTTAATACGTTATGCTCGGGACACGAAATATGACAGACAGATTTGACCTTTGAGCTCATTTTGTGACCATGACCTTTGACCTACAAACCCGGTTCAAATACATGGTACGAACTAGAAACACAAATGTATTTAGACCGATCACAAAATTATCTTTTGGAAAATGCAGATTAAAATTTAAATTTGGCAAACTTGCATTTAACAAGGTTTATATGTATGTTTTTACAGCAGCATATATAGACTAGCCACTAGACTGATAATAACTATATTTCTATATTTTTCCCTTTTTTGACAAATTCAATTTCATAGAGACAAAAGCCAGTCTATTTTAAAGATTTACACACAGGACTGATGTTGAAATTATCATATGATATTGGACATAGGATATAGACTGGCTCAGTTCACTACATTCAATCATAAAAATGTAAAAAGATATATCATAGTCTAGGAGCTAGTCTACAGCATATATTTCTGAGATGTCTCTAAAATGTTTTATTATTATATTTTTTACATATAGGATTTATCTTGTTTATATTGACAAGTGATAGTGTTTATATTTTTATGAATCAAATAGTATGCCCTTTTTTGGCATTACGGTATATACGGTATGATGAATTGAATACATTTCATGGCAAGCAGTGTAAGATTTCTGTAAATTCTTAAATTGACGTGACATTAATTTCAATTATCTTAATATAATAAAATTTCATTTTTTGGCATGAATGCATTGAAGTCAATGTGCAATTTGGTGCGACGTCATTTTTTACGTAACTTGTTTGTTTTTGGCAGCATTCAAATAAAGTAAATGTTTGCAACAACACTGGAACTGGAAGTTATTAAAAAAATTTATAAATGTTGCAGATATCAAATTTGGTAAGAGCTAAATTTGTGTTGCATTTTACAAGTAAATTTATACAAGGAATATTACAAATTAAGAATTTGTTAGATAGAAATGAAAACAATTTGACATGTTGAAATCTTATCATTTGCTTTCATTTGTTTACCTCATTTATTGTTTTACTTTATAGAGAATCACTGACGAATAAATATTAGAGAATCCAGCGCATACTCGTTTTGACTATCCCAGATTCCAACAGTTTAAAGTCAATACCTTCAATGGTTGTAAAGTTATGCTCTGGACAAGAATTATGGCAGACTGACAAGACAGATGCACATGCCATCATACAATACATCCGTTTTTCCAAAACGGGAGTAACAAAATTCATTATGAGATGTTGTTTAAATTTTTTCTAATGTTAGGTCTAGAGTCTCCTAAAATGGACTAATAGAACTATAACAATGATGCTATAGCGAGAGTTTGACGAAGATCCATCTAGAGGTTTATGAGAAGAAGCTATTTACAGGTTTTTCTATTTTTAGCTCTAGCAGACCCTGAAAGAGGCCAAGTGTCCCAATTTGAACCATTTGGGGAGGACCTTATTAGATGCTACAATCGATGGACAACCATTGTGCTGTTCATGAAAAGTAGTCATTAAAAGGTATCTATATTTAAGCCCTAGTGACCCCTAAAAGGGGCCAACTGCCACAATTTAAACAAAATGGAGAGAGGACCTTATAATGATCCTACAGACTAGGTTTGATGGAGATCCATCAATCATATCATGAGAAGAAATCATTTAAAGGTATTTCTATTTTTAACTCTGGTAGCCCCAAAAACGGACCAAGTGCCCTAAACTGAAGAACGTTGGTAAAGGACCTAATAACTATGCTACAAATCAAGTTTAATGAAGAGGTTCATGAAAAGAGGTCATATACATTTTTAGCTCCAGTGGCACCTAGAAGGGGCCAAATGCTCCAATTTGTATAAATTTGGGAGAGGTCCTTATTATGATGCTATCAATTAACTTTGGTAAAGTTCCATTCAGCAGTTCATGGGAATAAGTCATTTTAAGGTATTTCTTTTTTCAGTTCTGGTAGCCCCTAAAAGGGGCCAATCACCCCCATTTGAACATTTTTGGGAGAAGACCTTATCATGTTGCTACAAACTAACTTCATTGAAGATCCATCATATAGTTCATGACATGTAGTTGTTACAAAGTATTCTTATTTTTTAGTCCTAGCAGTCCCTAAAAGGGACCAACTGCCTCCATTTTCATAAACTTGGGAGAGGATTTTAACATTAATGATGCTACAGATCAAGTTTGATGAGGATCCATCTAGCAGTTCATGAGAAAAAGTTGTTTAAGTGTATTTCTAATTTTAGCTCCAGTGGCACCTAAAAGGGGCAAAGTGCCCCCATTTGAATGAAATTGGAAGAGGACCTGATAACCATGTTATGGACCAAGTTTGATGAAGATCCATCACGTGGTTCATGAGAAGCAATTCTTTTAAAAGGTTTTTCTATTTATCTCTGGCAGCCTCTTAAAGGGGCCAAAGTGAATTACTGGACTGAACTTGATAAAGGTCCATGCCAGGATGCTACTAACTATGTTTGATGTAATTCTGACCAGTAGTTTCAGGAGGATGTTCAAGTAAAAAATGTTGACGCAGGATGAAGGCTGGACAACAACCATCAAAACGTTTTTTTTACATTCCTCACACTAACTTGTAAACCATACTGTGTATTACATTCCCTCATACTTGTGTAGGGTAAACTGATCTTAAGCCGGATGCGATCGAGAGCCGGATGATTCTGACGTTCATTTTCACAAAAATATCGCTATAGGACCAAAAATAGCTTTTCAATGGCCGAAAAATAAACATCTCATTTGTTCTGAGTTGCCTTTCTTTGTTACATGACCCATTTCTGCTCTTTGCCTCAAAACAGAACGTAAACAGTACAAATCAATGGATTTTTAAAAATCAATTCAGATAAAAGTCAAGTTTCATTTTACTTTAACCTTGCGTATTTTATGCCAAGAACTATAACAGACACCTGAAATACAAAGGAATAAATCGTTCTTTTATTATCCTACTTTGTTTTTCATACGTTGTAGGCACTAAAATGAAAGCTATCAAATCGATTTAGACTTGGACAGAGAAAATGTGCCATTTGATATAGAGACGGACAGTGTCCGACTCATTATCAACATCATATTCAAATCGCATCTTCCTTTTGTAGCAGTTTTATTTAGATTACTTTCATTATTTAAACGACTTTTCTAATTCGCAAATAAAAAGTTAAAATGTAGATCTACGTGTATAACCATTGTCTCGAGTTTAAATATTTCTATGTCTTTTTGTATTTAAAAGTGGCATCGCTTTAACAAACACCACTGGATGCACATAACATTAAACATGGTTTAAAACCCTGTAAAATATCCATTAAAATAGGAAAAACCGTTAATTAACCCCATTAATTCTTGCATCACTTTATTTAACAGGTTTCACAATATATATGGGTTACATGTTAAAATACCATTAAAACACCTATATTTGACCATGAATCATGCCATGAAAAAAATTTAGTTTGGTAGCTAAATAGTTAATGGCTTTGAAAAAATAGTGAAATTCTGTATATTTTGAATTTAACAGGATTATTCATGGCCCTTAAATTTGATTAAATGCCCATTAAATGTTCAGGTTGTGTATGATTTCATTTAAGAGTAAACTTAATGGCCCTTAACAGCAATGTAATGCCCATTAAATCCTACATTCTGTAAAATGTGATTCGTATATATTCTCTTTTTGGTTTTTGACTTGCTCTCCTATTGAATTCCAGTCTCATATTGTTCTAATATGGACTTTAATCACAACAAATACATACTATGCACACATATCGTCTATAATATATCATGATGTTATATTTAGTTGCATTAAATGTGTTCCTACAAAAAACCGGATTTATTTCAATGAAAGTCGGATGAAAACATATTAATTTATTTGATAACATCAATCTACAATATTTTGGTAAGGGTAAACACATATTGATGCATGCCACTTTTTCTGTTCTTTGTTTTTCTTGTCAAAATAATCAGCTTTTGTATAAGAAAATGTGGGGTAAGGAATTTACGTTATAAAATTTGTTCAGACTAGTTTAGATTTTCAAATTTTCCAATCCTTGAGTAGAAACTAAGGTTTATAGAGAAGTGAACAGTACACATAATTGTGAAGACTTACAGTCTGATTTAAATTTATTTGGGGCATGGGCAGATCAATCACTTCTTCGTTTCAATGAATCAAAGAGTGTGGTACGCTTGATTGGAGATGGGAGAAGCTACTTGTGATGCAATCCCTCAAACATTTGCTCTTAGCTGTTTAAGTGCATGCACATGAGCACAAAGTACTGAAGTAGAGCTAAATTGTGATTGCCCATTGTGCGCTACATTGTCATCAACAGTTGCTTTTTTAATACAACTGATGCCTAATGTCTGTATCAATAAAAACTTGGTCAGAATGTTTGTCAATATTATAGTGCTGAATAGTTAAAACTACCCACATGGTCACTTGATCTATTAAACCGGTACCTGTAAACCCTTCTCAGTACAACTCAATACAATACAATATCCATTTATTTTCTCATTTCATATGAACATATGACAGAATAAGGACACAATATAACAAATGTTTGAACGAGGCTGTTACATATGTTTACATTACAAAATAATAAGAGAAAAAAAAAGAAACAAATATTCTTCTAGCATTTTACAAAACAGTACATATGTATAGATACTATTACATGTGTAGTAATACGTAGTTTAAATCAATACGGCAAATATTAATATGAAGTTGATTATCTTAAGATGCCTAATTCTGATAGCAAATTTTCATGGCCCTTAATTTGATATACAATTAAAATATTGTGAACCCATATAAATTGAATCTGACATATTTAATGAGACCATCAATCATTTTTTTGATAATTAACGGCCATTAACAGAGTATAAAAAAATTAATGGCCCCATTAGTTCTTACTAATTAATGTGGAATTAAGGGCTACATTTTTAATGGCACATTAATTTCATGCCAATTAAAACTTTTCATGGAGTTTTAAGGAGCCTGTTAACTTATTTTAATGGTTTATTTTAAGCAGCTTTTCATGGCCATCAAAGTCATTTTTAATGTATGGCATTAAAACTATGGTCATGAAAATCCCATTAAATAGTAAGAAGTAATGGGTGAATTTTAATGGTGACCTGTTAAAACTCTGTTAAAAAAGTTTGAAAAAATTAAGGCCAATTTCATGACCCTTTTAATGGCATGTGCATCCAGTAGTGAAATAAGGGCACGTTCAATTTAAAATCAAACTGTTACTTGGACACATTATTAAGAATACAGTTAAAAAGTTCAAAGATTATTTTGTGTTAAGTTCGTGACTTGTTATTGTTAATTGCAAATTTACACTACTTTTTAGTTTGTTTGTTTGCAGCAACTTGCATGACAAATTATAATGGGGCATCATAATATTTCCAAAACTTTTAATCTTTATGGATACATTAATTTATACTTTTTTATAATTATAATTATGCGAATACAAAAGGATCTAAATATGCAAATACTACAAAGATGTATGGTAAATTAAATAGCCTGCGTATCAGGCGTCAGGCCAAACTTAAAATAAGGTTTGTTTGCTGTCTCCAGACTGACCCGCTAAAAAACACTGCGCTCAGAATTTTTTTATTCCAATCAGCTGCAGAGTATTAACCCAAACTGCATTCACGCGACAGAGCAGCACTTTCAATTAACCCCCGACCATCTATAACTTTCAATTAACAACCGAATTTCTATCACTGGCCGACATTAGTCTGTGTTCGCATCATAAGATGTGAAAAATGTATTAGATGGCATTTAATCAACTGATGATTGCTGCATTGACAAATCCCCTTCTAAGTCATTTTTACTTTTTTATACACACTTATTCTTGCATATATCTCTTACAGTTTCTAAATATCACCAATACCCCTCCACAAAAATATTTTTTATATTCCTCACAAAAATAGACACATTAACTTATATCAATGTGCTCATACACCCACTGCCTCTCCCCAATTTACCCTCCCTTTTTATATTTCTCACACTTACTTATATCATATAATAACATGTCAAAATCTTGGTTAACACCTTCAAATAGTCAAGCAGCTCTTGTTACTGAATTAAGAAGTAATAAGTATGTTGTTATATTTTATCATTTAATGAAATATTCACAATTTTAACATGTCCAAAACATTGCGGAATGATACTAATTTCACTTAGGTAATTATTACATTTTACTTGGACTTTATCATAGGCTCCTTGTGTAAAATCTCAAACTTTAAACTAAAATCAAAGTATTAAATCCATATAATATTTCAATTAAACTTCAAAGTTTTGTAGTTTGTATCATCATCAGGGGTATGTGCAGTCAATAATATAACTTGATTTCTGAAATAGTCCAAGATTTATTTCTAAAGTCACTATATATACGTTTGTTGTAACAAGAGGACCATGATGGTCCTGAATCGCTCACCTGTCTCCACATGACCCAATTTTCATGAAGGTCCATTGAAAAATATGGCTTCTAGAGAGGTCACAAGGTTTTTCTATTATTTGACCTAATGACCTAGTTTTTGAAGGCACATGACTCAGTTTTGAACTTGTCCTAAATATTATCAAGGTGAACATTCTCACCAATTCTCATGAAGATCTCATGAAGACTATGGCCTCTAGAGAGGTCACAAGGTTTTTCTATTTTTATATCTACTGACCTAGTTTTGACCACATGTGACCCAGTTTCAAATTTTATCTAGATATCCTCAAGGTGAATATTCAGACAAATTTTCATGAAGATCCATTGAAAAATATGGCCTCTAGAGTGGTCAAAAGGTTTTTCTATTTTTAGACCTACTGACCTAGTTTTTGATCACAGTTGACCCAGTTTCGAACTTGACCTAGATATCATTAAGGTGAACATTCTGACCAACTTTCATAATGATCCCATGAAAAATGTAACCTCTAGAGTGGTCACAAGCAAAAGTTTACGCACGCACGAACGCACGCACGCACGGACAGACGACGGACGACGGACGCTGCGCGATCACAAAAGCTCACCTTGTCACTATGTGACAGGTGAGCTAAAAATACTGAAAACTTTATGAAAGTTCTGGTTTTCCCATAGGCTCCCATTATGAACAAGAGCTGTCGGATGACAGCGCGCTCGACTATTCGAAGAATTGATTGAAGAATGGGGTCAAAATATTACCACAGATATTCAGACAAAAGAAATAAATAGATTAGACAAACAATGTTCCTGTATTTCTTTCATTTCGATAAGTCTTGCACTAAATGGCAATGTATGAACCAATTTTAAAGTCCAAAAAGGGCCATAATTCAGTCAAAATAGTTATGTACTCTTGCCTACAGATGGAAATCATAATGATAAACAAGTGTTCAAAGTTTAAAAGCTATTTGTCAAATAATTTTGACGAAACGTGGACTTGTATGAAAACAGAACTAATTTCAAAGTCCAAAAAGGGCCATAATTCAGCCAAAATAGATGACAGAGTTATGTACTCTTTCCTACAGATAGAGACTATTATACTAAACAAGTGATAAAAGTTTCAAAGCCATATGTCAAACACTTTACAAAAAATATGAACTGGTACGGAAAACTTAACCAAGATTTATAAGTCAAAAGGGGCCATAATTCAGCCAAAATCCTTGATGGAGTTATGTACTCATGCCTATAACTGGCCATGGTGATGGTAAACAGGTGTTGAAAGTTTCAAAGCTTTATCTCAAAAGACTTTGTCAAAATATGAACTGGTACGAAATATTAACCCAGATTTCTAAGTCAAAAAGGGCCATAATTCAGCCAAAATCCTTGATGGAGTTATATGCTCTTGCCTATAACTGGACATGGTGATGATAAACAAGTGTTGAAAGTTTCAAAGCTTTATCTCAAAAGACTGTGTCAAAATACGAACTGGTACGAAAAACTTAATCAAGATTTGAAAGTCGAAAGGGGCCATAATTCAGCCAAAATCCTTGATGGAGTTATGTGCTCTTGCCTATAACTGGCCATGGTGATGGTAAACAAGTGTTGAAAGTTTCAAAGCTTTATCTTAGAAGACTTTGTCAAAATATGAACTGGTACGAAAAACTTAACCATGATTTATAAGTCAAAAGGGGCCATAATTCAGCCAAAATCCTTGATGGAGTTATGTGCTCTTGCCTATAAATGGCCATGGTGATGGTAAACAAGTGTTGAAAGTTTCAAAGCTTTATCTCAAAAGACTTTTTCAAAATGTGGACTGGTACGAAAAACTTAACCAAGGTGTGACGCCGACGCCGTGGTGCGTAGGATAGCTCTACTTATTCTTTGAATAGTCGAGCTAAAAATTGTATGAGGTCCAAATTTTTCAAATCAGTCTAGCAAACAAGAGGGTCAATGACCCTAAAGCACTCAACCTGTGTACAAGGCTTAAAGTGTGTTTATTTAACATGTTTGGTACAAGTACAAAGTTAGATTTCTTCTATGTTAGCCTACTAAAAGTACATTATATATATGTCACACACATTTTTGAACTTAGAGTAATAATCTGAACAATTATGGTAGACAGTTCAACTCTTGAAACCACACCTCAAATATCAAGACTTTATCTATAATTGATTCAGGGAAGAAGATTTTCAAAGCTTCTTATATATAAGCCTACAGTAAGTACATGTCACACACTGGGGCATAGATATGTTTTACCATAGAGCAATAATTTGGACAATTATGGCAAAGAGTCAGACCCTTATATCACATGCCAAATATCAAAGCTCTAGAGAGAAAGATTCTTAAAGTCTGATAGCTGAAAACCTATTTCTAACCAAAAAGACCCATAATTATGTTCAATGAACCAGAACCATTTGAACAACTTTAAAAGAGGGCTACCCAGAGATAATTTGTGTAAAGTTTCATCGAAATCCATTCAGTTGTTTTGGAGGAGATGTGTTGATGAAAAGTGACCACGCCCATGGCAGCCATGTTTTTTAACGAATCAAAAAATTTTGAATACTATTTGTAGAAGGTCACACAAGGACCATTTGTGTAAAATTATTTTAAAATTGGACTAACAGTTTTATACTATATATACATATAGGAAAAAGTTACCATGCCCCCTGGCAGCCATGCTTTTTGACAAATCGGAATAATTTGAACAATCTTGGGAAAGGGTCACAAAAGGACCATTTGTGTAAAATTATTTTAAAATTGGGCCAGCAGTTTCACACAAGAAGATTTTTAATGTTTCCACTATATACATATATAGGGAAAAGTAACCACGCCCTCTGACACCTATGTTATTTGACGAATCAAAATAATTTTAACATTCTTGGAAGAGTGTCACACAAGGACCATTTGTGTAAAATTATTTTAAAATCGGGGCAGCAGTTTCACACAAGAAGATTTTTAAAATTTCTAATAAGTATAAACATATAGGGAAAAGTGACCAAGCCCCCCGGCAGCCATGTTTTTTGACGAATCCGTATAATTTCTTCAATCTTGGTAAAGGGTCATCATGGACCAAAGTTTGTGCAAAGTTATATTAAAATTGGGCCAGCAGTTTCACACAAGAAGATTTTTTAAATTTCCACAACTATATAGGGAAAAGTGACCACATCCCCTGGCCGCCATGTATTTTGACAAATCCAAATAATTTGAACAATCTTGGTAAGAGGGTCACAAAAAGACCATTTTTGTTAAATTATTTTAAAATCGGGCTAGCAGTTTCACACATGAAGATTTTAAAAGTTTCCACTATATACATAAAGGGAAAAGTGATCAAGCCTCCTGGTGGCCATATGTTTTGACGAATCGGAATAATTTGAACAATCTTGGTAGAGGGTGACATAAGGACCACTTGTGTGAAATTATTTAAAATTCGGATCATCGGTTTAGAAGGAGATGTCGTTTGAAGTTTTTTCTATTTTTAGCTCTGGCAGCCCCTATGCGCAACCAAGTGGAATCGATTGCAAAACTTTGGTAGAGGACCACACAAGGAACATCGTGGCCAAGTTTCTTCAAAATCCATTCAGTGGTTTTGGAGGAGATGTCGTTTTAACACAAACACACAGACGGACGACTTGACAGACTGACGGACGACGGACACAGTATGATCACAACACCTCACCATGAGTACTTTGTGCTCAAGTGAGCTAAAAACCAAGCACACAACCCTATCTTTTTTATTTGCTGAGTTTTCTAACTAAAGTATATTTTGAGGTTTCGAAAAATCATAGTTTAATCAAATTCTATATTGTACAAAAAATTTAGATCTGAATGTGAAGAACTTCCTTAGGCGGAAAGACAATGTATGCAAATGTAACATGTCCATGTTGAAATTTTAACCGATCAATACGAATAATGACGACTCTTTTTTTTAATCACTTTTTATATTTTTAAAATATAAATTCATCATGACATCGACAATCTTAGACATTAATTTTGATATGCAACAATAGTATGATTAAATTGGAATGCAAAATGAACAGTCATCTGAGCATATTTCATGAGGTGGTGGGGGGATGAGCTTTTTACGCATAGCAACTGACTCATTCAGCTGAAGAAGTATTAAGTGTCATTAGGGTGTTAGTCTTCAAAGTCCTTTCAAAGGCACGGAGGGCCTGAGAGTGGCTAGTGATTGATGTACTCGTACTGTAGTCTAAATGGTAAGAGTTTTAATATCAAACAATAGGAAAAGAATACAGGATGCACATGACTGGTTTTGCGGGTAAAAATAATATGCTTCATGCAACTTATTTCAAAAATATGTTTTCCTCAGATTATGTATGGTAATAAATCAATGAAATTGAAGTAGTGTATGTACACTGAGACAGGTGCCTTCATGGCCAAGTGGTTAAGGTTGCTGACTTTAAATCCCTTGCCCCTCATTGACCTGGGTTCGAGCCTCACTTGGGGCATTGAATTCTTCATGTGAGGAAGCCATCCAGCTGGCTTACGGAAGGTCAGTGGTTCTACCCAGGTGCCAGCTCGTGATGAAATAATGCACGGAGAGGTACCTGGGTTCTTCCTCTACCATCAAAGCTGGAAAGTCACCATATGACCCATAATTGTGTTGGTGCAACGTTAAACCCAACAAAATAAAATAAATAAATGTACATTGAGGCTTCAATACTGATTTGTAAGATTCATACAATTTCCATCAATAGTATCAAAGTTCTAACAAACAAACAGGAATGATCTGAGAAGGATCAGATCTAGAAATAAAGTAAATCAAAATGGATCTCATGTAAAAGTTACAATTTGTTATCTTCAATATCCTCTGGACAGAAAGTGTGATGGACAAGATGGCAACTATACAATTATGCTGCCCCCACCTTTAGGGAGCATAACAAGCATATTAGTGAAGTAGAAAGAACAAGCACATTCAGTGAATTTATAACTGCTGCCAAATAAGTTGTTTTAGCATACTTTGAAAGATATTTTATTTTAAGATATACATAAAGACACAGAGTATTGAATATACATGTGCTGTCCAAAATACTCTTTGGTTTCCCGTTGGCTAATTTTCACCAAGTCACAGGTTTTAATCTTTAAAGATTTGCAATTATTTTGATTGAAATAGCCATCTTCCTGCTTGCTGAAGATGGAACAGATAATATTAAAAGTTCAACAAGTTCTACCAGTAACAGTTTGTTTTTAGGTGTTTTTTTTTCGACTGAACAGAGATTTCCTTACAATAAATATCAATTAAATGGACATTCAATCGATGCGTAGTAAAACTTTGTTTGATATTATACAAGTATCTTGACCCAATATATTTCTCTAAAATTGAAGAATGATTCACCAAAAAGAAACGTCGAAAGTACAAACTACAATTTGACCATTGACACTAAGACACTGGCCATGACTATAACTATATATTTTCCGAGTAAACATTTGCCTATCTAATATCTAAGCTCTAGGGCTTCTGGTTTTTGAGAAGAAAATTTGTTAAGATTTTCCTATGTAAAATCAAGTGACCCCTGGGGCGGGGTCAATTTTGACCCCGGGGTCATGATTTGAACAAATTTGGTAGAGGTCCACTAGGCAATGCTTCACACCAAATATCTAAGCTCTAGGGCTTCTGGTTTTTGAGAAGAAGATTTTTAAAGATTTTCCTTTTGGTTGCCATGGCAACCAGAGTTCCGCATGGAATTCAATTCTTTGAACAGTTTTGTAGAGCTTCACCCAAGGAACATTCCTGTGAAGTTTGGATGAAATTGGCCTAGCGGTTTATGAGGAGATGTCGTTTAAAGTAAAGGTTTATGGACGGATGCCAGACGATTGACGCCAGACGCCGGACTGTGAACGATCAGAATAGCTCACCCTGAGCCTTTGGCTCTGGTGAGCTAAAAACATTTTCCAAAAGTACGTACAGTTAACAGGGAGATGTTGCTTTTTGATATAAACTATAAAATATCCTGGAAGTTTTATAACAATCTATCAATAAGCTAAAATTGAAATTTAGGTAAGTTTAATGTTAACTCCTTGGGGCCGAAATGCGACTAAAGGCGCTATATTTTCTACCCCCGTAGCGTCGATATCCGACTATACGCGCGTTATCTGGACTCCCCAGGACGGCGATTGACGAGTATAGTCGCGGCACCGAGATTATGCTGATTGCGTCACATACTTGTTAATTTTTGATAATCCTGATAAAAGCAAAATTATTTTGCATACCGGTTATTATTTCTTAGATGTTATAATTATTAATTATGCTAATAATTAGTTTCCTGGTTAAAATAATTGTTTGTAAATATGCAGTAAACGAAATAAAAAAAACGAACTCCGCTGTGTTTCGTTCATACTGTATTTCAAAAGATTAAAATAATGTCGGCTACCAGAGATTTTTCTTACACTGAAGAAAATATTCATTATCATGCTGATTTTGACGTATCAGTTCCGTCGGATGTTGATTCCGACGATGAAATTTCATTATCAAAGAAATGAATGGTCGAAAATTTTAAGTTTTAGAAAGCTGAAATATTCGTACACTTACATCGCATTAAATTCAAATGGATGAAAATAACACAGCAAAACATGTTTCATACATAAAAATGTGTATAAATAAACGCTTTTTGTAAATTTAATAATTCTTAAAAGATGGGTGTAAATATTACAACTTAAACACCGGGTCCCACTTCTCTGATACAGCGGTGGTAAAGCAATTAACCTAGATTAGACTGTAGGGCTGGGCTTATCTGACAGTGATTGCTGATAACTTTACAATGTTTGTAAACAGAAACACGTGTTTGAGCAGACAGAAATTTAGTACAATTCGGAATCATTATATAAATGCAGTCAATACACATTAACCTGTACAGTTTGAATGTACTGATGATGTTCATTAATAATGACCAACAATGGATGCCTCTAGACTTACAATTTATTGTAAATGATAATTACTTACTTTATAACTGCAACAGTCTGATGTGAAAACTTGCATAAGAGATGGGTATATCCAAAGTGTAGTATTCAGGAATGATAATTATATAATCCATTTTCCATACCAATGATTGATTACAAAAAAAGTTTTAATATAACACTTTCTAAACTTTGAAAGTCTTGAAAATAGATTAACAATGTTACTTTATTTTTGTTGTTGTTGTTTTCTTGTTTTTTTTTTTTTTTTGTTGTTGCTTTTTTTTTTTTGTTTATTTTTGTTTTGTGAATTTATCGCCTGCGTCGTCTGTTTTCAAAAATTGATTTGATATAACAGTCCCAAATGTTTGTTCTGTATCTGTAACCTACAGCTTTGTAATTTTTCTTTCCCTTTTGTCTTCGTGGTGCCCGGTCGTCCCTTGGGTTCCAAATGGAAGTATAGTCCCTATCAACATTTTCGTTCCAGTGTAGAACTGCAAGTTGTGATCTCATATTGTACTGCATGTCACTAAAAGCTATCCTTTTATCTTGAAATATGTTCATAACATTGTTGAAACTTTCAACATATGATGTATTTCGGCTCAGCAGATAATCCTCTGGGCTTTTATAAATCACAGAACTTTGGATGGCAGTCTTAAGCATTTTTTCTGCTTTTGGGTTGGTCAGTACTTCCCTGGGTGGTTCATAATTCTTGTCTTGTTTACACCTGGAAGAGTTGGAACAATTTTCATGTTCGTTTTTATAGTGTTTTACCACATTGTCCAAGCTATTACGCAGCTGCTCTGGGTTTTCATTGCAGTTTTTCATTGCCCAGTGTACGTGGGTAGCCACTGGCTCTGCCTTGTCCTCCAACTGTCTTGACCATGTTACTCCTTCCTTATACTGTGGACCTGTGGAAATTGTTTTGAGGGCTTTTTTCATTGATTTCGCGCCATGCCAAGAATCATTTTGATTTTTTGTGAAAGCCGTGTTTTTCACAAATTTATTCACCGCCATGTTTCGGTCATGTGTATGTACTCTGATAGATACATCTTTAGATGCAAAGTAATTGTATATTTTTTGCGTTCCTTTCATTTCATGACGCTGTGACACCCTGTCATCGGCTTTTGTAATGTGCTCACATTTCAAAACCTTGTGTGTCTTTTCACCTACTGCAACAACACTTGTGTCCTTGGCATTTTTTCTCCATCCATGTCTAGCATCACTCATGATTTCAATACCATCTAAGTCTTCATAAGATCCAGTTTCTTCTAACAATGCCTCTTCGATCGACTTGTCATGGGCATTCTGAACACTTCCTTGGTACTTCTGATTAAATGATTTTCTTTTATTTCTGGAAACACACCCCATTCCTGCTGCATTTGCAAAACGAGTGTAATGTACTGGCAACATTCCACTGCACATCAAGGCATGACATACCCTATGGTTAGCCAGAAATTCCTTGTTAGGTAGGTATGGTGATGATGACCAAGAGAAAGTGTGAGGAGATTCACGACTTGAGCATTTCACTGTTGTAATTACTACATGTCCTCTTCTAACAAGTTTAGTAACCTTACATGAATGGTTACAATAACGCGAGTGGTAGAATGTTTTGTCCACAATCAACTGCAACGAACTTGATGCTGTAAGGAATAAATCCTGTGAAGTGTCACATTGCTCTACCTCTTGGTATGATCCTACTGCACCATTACACGGAATATCTTCACTATTCTTTGATATCCAAAAGTCAAACACAGTATTAATCACGTCCGTATTTGTTATAAAACAATTTCTCATTTGAGACAATTTTGCCTTAATATTTTGTAATTTATTTTGTACAGATGTTTTGACAACTTCGCCACCAGGAAATTGTATTTTAAAGGAAGGATTCCTGTTACGTGTATGTTGATCCATATTGAAATAATGAGCTGTAATACAACGTATATAAAACTAAGATTTTACTTAGAATTGCCAAGTTGGACCTTATCAAGTCCAGTCCATTATTTACATTTTGCAGGTGAATAAGGTCTTCCAGTAAATAATCAATATAAACCATTATTTTTCTTGATTCAGTATATAGTTGTGCATTGTCACTTGATAAAGATTTACTTGTATTTACAATACCTGTACACATGAGATATATCCTACTAGCAATTAATCCTTAATTAGTATATGATTACGGTCCCCCTGCATCCTATGCACAATGGGTCAGTCCACTTTACTGCTAGCTATTATCTTAGAGTTTTCACACCTTTGTGGTCCTAATGATGTGGCTTATCAGGATTTGTTTATAATGAATGTAGAGGATCAAAGCAATAAGAATAAATACCAATGTATCAGAATTGCAGTCAATTAAACACAAATACGATTTATTATAATTTGATAAAAAGGAAGGAAAGTTTTGTGTATTTGTTAAAAAATGAATGTAGAGGATCAAAACATAAGAATAGATATCAATGTGTCGGAATTACAGTTAAACACAATAACTCAATTATTTAACCACAATGACTGGGAATGGAATGAAAATACACAGGATAAACATTTTAGCACAATAGCTACTCAGTGTGATGAACGGCAACGGATATGTGAAAACGTTCAACCCGCAAATGGTGAAAATTATCCAAATTTTCATATTGCACAAGATGATTCTGCAGATGAATGTCTTAACTGTTACTGTAGACCATGTATAACAAATGAAAGAAACAGACATCTGTGGTGGGAGGAAGAGAATTTTGAAGCAAGTGACAGAAATTCTGGATTGAGAAAAGAAAAATACAAGAGATTTTGGACAATGATGCACCACAGAAATGTGTGGGATGATGAACGATATAAATCAAAAAAGAAAGAGGCATTAAAAAAAGACCCTCGATGCAAAAAGTATGAGTGGCACAGACGAGAAATAATGCCAAAATGTGTATTGGAATTAGTTCGACAATGGTTGCCAAACCCGCCAAACATTCCATACATGGGGCATCTATGGGAATAAATCATGTCAGTCTTATTACATCATATCTTTTAGTACAATATGGATTGTAAATATGGATTACAACTGTTAGATGTTCATATGGTGATTTTCAGTCTGTATACATTGTGTTCCCGCCATCTGTCAGATAACATTCAGACTGTAGTGTATAATCTGCGCTGAGTCATTCACAATCTACTGGCTGAGAGAAGTTCATGACCTTCAAGTGGGCTGGGCTTAGCAGATACTGGGAAATTTGAATTTCAAGCAGACAGCAAAAATATTTTTTCTGTAGCACAATAAGTACATAACACACAAGTGCAAAAATACACATATATATTGTTTGTATACTAAAGAACATGTATACCAAATTTCAATGAAAAGTATTAAATACAGGTAGAACTATTGTGAAAAATTCATTATGTTTTCTGCTCTTTACACAACAGTGTTCAACTGAAAAGTAGACATTTTGTGAGTCTGTGGTCCTTTTATACTGCTACTCTGGTGTTTAACTGTCTCAATGCGTGTCACACAACGTTTGTGTACATGTTTAGAAATAATTTACATCAAAATAAACCATCGATATTCTCTCAAAAATGGGTGTTAATTTTGAGTAATGCTGATGTAAATACTCTGTGTTAATAATGTATTTCTATTTATTGGAATTCAACGTGTTTACATGTGAAAAAAAGTAATTAAATCGGAAATGTTCAAATATTTATTAAACGCAATAGGTTTGTAAAAATGGTGAATGTTTCGAAGTGAAATTAATTATTTTTATTTGGATATAAGTTACGGACGAAAGTGGATATATATAAATATTTGTTCAAACTTTGAATATTTTATAAGTATAGTTTGATTGTTAATAATGTATTTCTATTTATTGGAATTCAACGTGTTTACATGTGAAAAAAAGTAATTAAATCGGAAATGTTCAAATATTTATTAAACGCAATAGGTTTGTAAAAATGGTGAATGTTTCGAAGTGAAATTAATTATTTTTATTTGGATATAAGTTACGGACGAAAGTGGATATATATAAATATTTGTTCAAACTTTGAATATTTTATAAGTATAGTTTAATTTACACCCATGTTAATAATATTTCCATGCATGATTTCAATTGACTGCAAGCGAGTGTGATTATGATAAGATCAGATAATGTTCTTCGACGTCAGGTGGTAATTCTTATCTCACCGCAGCATGTATATTATGATATCGGCCTCAGGGAGTTAAGCAAGATATTAAGAAACATTAAAGTCCCTTTATCACCCCTGGAGTTCTTAAAAAAAATGAATAATCCTGTTACCACATACAATTCCCCTTTAGAATAGCAAATTCCCTGCTTGGAATGACAGAAATCCTAATTTTGTTTCTGAAATGTTCACATGTATGAAATTCCTATGATAATTTCAAAAGCATTATTGGTACAAATAGTGAAACTGTGAGACACACCAGATGGCATTTCTATATCTGATTCTTGCTAACCTGGCAGAGTATACCACATCTGGTTGTTTGGTTTAGGTTAAAGGTCAGTAATTCAAATCCTTCTTTGTTTCATATAAAAAACGACAACTTCAGGTCGTCTTTACGTATCTTTAGAGAACATCACTTTTTCCTACACCTATTTTTCATGAAAGTTCTATCACAAATTAACGAAAAAATGAAAAGAAAATAGGGGGTTATGTAGTTCCTAGTGAAATGCCAGTCAGTTGTGGTCTGCTACCCTAAAAATGGCGCATATTTACTCTCGTCCGCGCAATAAACACCTACTTCCGGTTTCGATCTGCAAAACTTGCCATGTGGGGTGTATGAACATGAAAACCGTCTCATTTCATGCAGAATGTCTTCTAGTAGTGAAAAAGGTGATTAAAGCACTCGTTCTACACGAATTTGCGCAAAAAATGGGAAAATTAGGATCTATTTATTATGGACTTCTTTCGACTACACCACGGAAGCACATTTTCGACCGAATTACTGACCTTATTCCTTTTTCAAAAGGAGGTTTTCATGAAGGTTTTCAAAAATATTTCATTTCAGTTATGTATGGCAGTCAGTTCAGGTTCTCTCTGTAAATTATATTATCAACTTACTTAAGCACGAATCAGCGGAGAGGTCACAAGGTTTTTTTATTATTTGACCTACTGACCTAGTTTTTGATGGCATGTGACCCAGTTTCGAACTTGACCTAGATATTATCAAGAGGTCACAAGTTTTTTGTTTTTTTTTAGACCTACTGACCTAGTTTTGGACCGCACGTGAACCAATTTCGAACTTGACCTAGATATCACCATGATAAATATTCAGATTAACTTTCATACAGATCCCATGAAAAATTTGGCCTCTAGAGTGGTCAAAATGTTTTTATATTATTTGACCTACTGACTTTGACCGCATGTGACCCAGTTTCAAACTTTACCTAGATATCATCAAGGTGAACATTCTGACCAATTTTCATGAAGATCCATTGAAAAGTATGGCCTCTAGAGAGGTCACAAGGTTTTTCTATTTTTAGACCTGCTGACCTAGTTTTTTACCGCAGTTGACCCAGTTTCGAATCTGACCTAGATATTATCAAGATGAACATTCAGACCAACTTTCATACAGATCCCATGAAAAATGTGGCCGCTAGAGAGGTCACAATGTTTTATATTATTTGACCTACTGACCTAGTTTTAGACGGCACGTGACCCAGTTTCGAATCTGACCTAGATATCATCAAGGTGAACATTCTGACTAACTTTCATGAAGATCCATTGAAAAGTATGGCCTCTAGAGAGGTCACAATGTTTTTCTATTTTTAGACTTACTGACCTAATTTTGGACTGCACTTGACCCAGTTTTGAACTTGACCTAGATATCATCAAGATAAACATTCTGACCAACTTTAATAAAGATCCCATGAAAAAAGTGGCCTCTAGAGTGGTCACAAGCAAAAGTTTACGGACACAAGCACGCACGCACGGACTACGGATGCCACGCGATCACAAAAGCTCACCTTGTCACTTTGTGACAGGTGAGCTAAAAAGGGTTAATTTAGTCAAAACATGAAATAAAAAGAAAATTGTTTGTTTCTACATGTAAGATCAAAATATCTTCACTCATGAACACCATTCCTTACATTTTCACTCATAGTTGTTACAATCGTGAAAATATTGCATCTTGTGAAACAAGAAAATATCCTTTACGTAAAAAAGTATTACAACTAGTTTTTTTAACTTGATGATTAAATATTCAATAGCATTCGCTCACTCTTGACTTTTCACTTTGAATATTTGTCATGGAATGCTGTTTTATGAAAGGTAAAAATTGTGTCAAGTAAACATTCCTCCCAAAGTATGACACAGCAAGAAAACTGGTTAAATCGTCTGTAAGATTCTTTCACTGACTGTAGGTGCGAATGGAGTTTTCTGGCTCTTGGATATTAAATGTTTAGACAATAAACAGTCTTCGCCAAGTTACCAAATAAACAGCAAAAGCAGCAACTACAACTAGAAATGGAATCTTGTCTTTCATGCCACACTTAACAAATGCTAGTAAACATAGCTTTCACATGGGACAGCATGCTCGACTATTTCAATGCTGGATAGTAAAACTGGGAACATCTGAGAAAGATGGTGCAATCACTGGAGTGTTTAATGACTCCAATGTAGATGACGATAGTTTAAGTCAGAGGCAAATATATTTAGTAATAACAAGGCATACAGTAAAAGTGTATCAAAACATTAACTATGTATAAACGGGATATATCTGCAACAGTAATGCACCATGTGTCATATCAAGAAATTAATAATGTGGAATAACTAAGACATAGTGAAAGTGTGTCAAAATAAACTAAAATTCTAAATATAAACTTAAGGGGACATTATTAAACAAGAGCACTGCCTGCAGGTGCCATCGCTCATCTGCAAGTGGACAATATCATAGAAGTATTCAAGAAAAGAGAACTAAAACAAACAAAAGATCACAGAGTGATATTGGCGCCCACCACTGAGCCATTTTTGAATGGTCCAAATTTCAAGACTATAGATCAAGGTCAAAATCAAGGTGAAAGTTCATTTCGGTACACAAAACTGTGCATGTGGTCCAAATTTGAAGCTGTAGCTAAAGAAATGTGGAAGTAGGATCAATTTCAAGGTCAAAGTTAATTTCTGTACGCAAAACTATGCATGTGCTTCAAATTTGAAGGCTGTAGCTTGAGAAATGTTGGTAAAAGATAACAAGAGGGCCATGATGGCCCTATATCGCTCACCTGTTATCATTGCACTTGAGGACAAGAAGGTCCTCAGAAAAAATATCTAAGTCCAAAGGACAGGAACAACAAAGGGAAAAATTAAACCAAAAAGAAAAAAAAATTCTTACAAGGTACAGATATGTCAAAATACACCTAAAAACTGGAGGTACCATCCATGTTGTACCACAGAAAAGTGGTTTCGGTTTTTCCCTACGGCCAATAATAAAATGTTACTAAAAACAAGCTATTTATAGTAACGTAAAAGGGAAGTAATTAAAAAAAAAGGATTGTAAGTTAACAAAAGAAGGATCTGCCAAATAAATCTGTTGACATAAATGAAATTTCAGATCAGTATCTTCATTAGTTACGGAGATATACCCATTTTAATTTGAAATAAAGGGAGGTAATTTGACATAAAATCAGTCCATAGTTATCTACCCTCATTGGTTCAGTCCAACTAACGACAATAATGAAATTTCAAATAAGTCCTATAAGTACTTAACCCGCCCGTTTAGCTCAATAGGGAGAGCGTCGGTCTACGGATCGTGGGGTCGTGAGTTCGATCCTCGGGCGGGACGTATGTTCTCCGTGACTATTTGATAAAAGACATTGTGTCTATTATCATTCGTCCTCCACCTCTGATTCATGTGGGGAAGTTGGCAGTTACTTGCGGAGAACATGTTTGTACTGGTACAGAATCCAGGAACACTGGTTAGGTTAACTGCCCGCCGTTACATGACTGAAATACTGTTGAAAAACGGCGCTAAACCCAAAACAAACAAAACCTATAAGTACTTACTGATATAAATCCATTTTGATTACAATCAGGGGAGGTAATCAGATATAAAATAACTCTAGAACCTACGAATGGATCTGATTTGTCATGGAATCCAAGATTTATTGTTGTTGAAGATATTTTGGAAGTTTGTATCAAACAAGTGAATGAAGTATTGCCATGCAATACAAAGTCCCCTACTGGAAGGCACCTAATTTTCTCTACTGCAGTATAACATAATAAACTGATATCTGTCAATGATGTATAAACAATATTGTACTATATATACAATATAATATAACAAAGCACTTGGATTAAAATTTGCATATATAAAAACGTACAGTTGTTTTCATTCGGAATTTTTTTGGGTTATTATACAAAAAGTTATCATAAAAGTATTTATAGTAACAACAAAGTGAAATTAATCCTAAAAAAAAAAAAATAAAAAAAAATCTATAAAAAGTAAGTCCACAAGAAAATCTTTACCAGGTAGAGATAGATCAAAAAACACCTAAATATTGGATGTAACATGCATGTTGTACCACAGAAAAGTGGTCTCGATTTTTCCCTACGGCCAGTAATTAAAAAGTTACAATGTAATCTATTTATAGTAACAACAAAGGGACGTAATTCTAAAAAAGTGTGCCTCATGGTGGTAAACATTTGTGCCAAGTTACATCAAAATCTCTCCATGCATGAAGAAGAAATGCTCTGGACAAAGTCATTCTTGAATTTGACATTTGACCTCTAAGTATGACCTTGACGTTAGACCTAGCGACCTGGTTCTGGCGCAAGACAATTTGTCTCATGGTGGTGAACATTTGCGCCAAGTTACATTAAAATCCCTCCATGCATAAAGAAGAAATGCTCCAGATAAAGTCATTCTTGAATTAGACCTTTGACCTCTAAGTATGACCTTGACCTTTGAGCAAGGGCTCCGGGGTTTGCGCATGACACGTTGTCTCATCATGGAGAACATCTGTGCCAAGTAATATTGAAAACCCTTAATGAATGACAGAGTTATGGACCTTGACCTTTGAGCTAGGGGTCTGAAAGTTGTGCATGACACATCGTCTTATTATGACGTACAATTTTGCCAATTGATATTAAAATCCCTTCATGGATGAGAGAGTTATGGACCGGACAGGAAAAAAGCCCTGTTGTCCTTTGACCTCCAATTGTGACCTTGACCTTTGAGTTAGGGGTGCGGGTTTTGTGCATGACACGTCGTCACATCATGGGGAACATTTGTGTCAAGTAATAATAAAATCCCTTCATGGATGAAAGAGTTGTGGACCGGACACGAAACAGACCCTGTTCATGTCATGTTAACATTTGACTACTAAGTGTGACCTTGACCTTTGAGCTAGGGGTCTGAAAGTTGTGCATGACACATCATCTTATTATGAGGTACAATTGTGCCAAGTGATATTAAAATCCCTTCATGGATGGGAGAGTTATGGACCGGACAGGAAAAAAGCCCTTTTGACCTTAGACCTCCAATTGTGACCTTGACCTTTAAGCTAGGGGTCCGGGTTTTGCACATGACACGTCGTCTCATCATGGGGAACATTTGTGCCAAGTAATAATAAAATCCCTTCATGGATAAAAGAGTTATGGACCGGACACGAAATTGCGGACGGACGGAATGACGGAATGACAGAATGACGGAATGACGGAAAAGTGCATTCCTATAGTCCCCAAAACTGGTTTTCAACCAATAGGGGACTAATAAAACCATAAATGAAGTCTCTATATGGCTGCAAAAGCCAAAATAGCCAATTTTGGACCTTTAAGGGGCCATAACTCTGGAACCCATGAGGAATCTGGCCTGTTCAAGAAAGGAACCAAGATCTTGTGGTGATACAAGTGTTGTGCAAGTTTGGTTAAAATTAAATCATAAATGAAGCCGCTATTGTGCAGACAAAGTCAAAATAGCTAATTTTGGCCCTTTCAGGGGCCATAACTCTGGAATCCATTATGGGATCTGGCCTGTTCAAGAAAGGAACCGAGATCTTATGGTGACACAAGTTTTGTGCAAGTTTGATTAAATTCAAATCATAAATGAAGCTGCTACTGTGCAGACAAGGTCAAAATAGCTAATTCTGGCCCTTTCAGGGGACATCACTCTGGAACCCATAATGGAATCTGGCCAGTTCAATAAAGGAACCAAGATCATATGATGATACAAGTTGTGTGCAAGTTTGGTTAAAATAAAATCATAAATGAAGCTGCTATTGTGCAGACAAGGTCAAAATAGCTAATTCTGGCCCTTTCAGGGGCCATAACTCTGGAACCCATAATGGAATCTGACCAGTTCAATAAAGGAACCGAGATCTTATGGTGATACAAGTTGTGCGCCAGTTTAGTAAAAATCAAATTATAAATAAAGCTGCTATTGTGCAGACAAGGTCAAAATAGCTAATTTTGGCCCTTTCAGTGGCCATAACTCTGGAACCTGTAACGGGATCTGGCCAGTTCAAGAAAGGAACCGAGATCTTATTGTGATACAAGTTGTGTGCAAGTTTGGTTAAAATAAAATCATAAACGAAACCACTATCGTGCAGACACGAAATTGTTGACGCACGGACGCACGCACGCACGGACGACGGACGAAGGGTGATCACAAAAGCTCACCTTGTCACTATGTGACAGGTGAGCTAAAAATCAAGTCAAATTTCAATTCAGAACAAAACTATGCAAGTGGTCCAAATTTGAAGCCTGTAGCTTGAAAAATGTGAAAGTAGGTCACTAGGTCAATCTAAAGGTCAAAGTTGATTTCGGTACACAAAACTATGCATGTGTTCCAAATTTGACGGCTGTTAAGCTTAAAAATTGTGAAAGTAGGTCACTAGGTCAAAATCAAAGTCAAATTTCAATTCGGAACACAGAACTGTACATGTGGTCCAAATTTGAAGCTTGTACCTTCAAAAATGTGAAAGTAGGTCACTAGGTCAATGTCAAGGTCAAAGTTTATTTCTGTACACAAGCCTATGCATGTGGTCCAAATTTGAAGGCTATAGCTACAGAAATGTAAAAGTAGGTCACTAGGTCAATCTCAAGGTCAAAGTTCATTTCAGTACACAAAACTATGCACATGGTCCAGATTTGAAGGCTGTAGCTTGAGAAATGTGAAAGTAGGTCACTAGGTCAAAATCAAGGTCAAATTTCATTTGGAACACAAAATTATGCATGCGGTCAAAATTAAATGTGAAAGTAGGTCACTAGGTCAGTATCAAGGTCAAAGATTATTTCGGTACAAAAACCTATGCAAGTGGTCCAAATTTGAAGGCTGTAGCTACAGAAATGTAAAAGTAGGTCACTAGGTCAATCTCAAGGTCAAAGTTCATTTCAGTACACAAAACTATGCACATACTCCAGATTTGAAGGCTGTAGCTTGAGAAATGTGAAAGTAGGTCACTAGGTCAAAATCAAGGTCAAATTAATTGTGAAAGTAGGTCACTATGTCAGTGTCAAGGTCAAAGATTATTTCGGTACAAAAACCTATGCAAATGGTCCAAATTTGAAGGCTGTAGCTACAGAAATGTGAAAGTAGGTTACTAGGTCAAGATCAAGGTTAACTCATGTCAAGGTTCATCCAGCCAATCAAAACTATACATACGGTCCAAATTTGAATGTTGTAGGTTATGACAAAAAGACTTTTAAAGTTTTTCCCTATATAAATCTATATAATTAAACCATGTGACCCACAGGGCGAGGCCATATTTGACCCTAGGGAAGAATTTGGACAATCTTGGTAGATGACCGCTAGATGATGCTATATACCAAATATCAAGGTCCTAGGCCCTTTGGTTTTGTATAAGAAGATTTTCAAAAATTTTCCCTATATAAATCTATGTAAATTATGAAAATAAACAAAGGTCCATAACTCACTCAAAAATTGTTGAACCAGTCTGATTTTCAGGGGGACACAACTAGGGTACCAATACATCATTCTGACAAAGTTTGGTCAAAATCCCCCCAGTAGTATCTGAGGAGATGCGATAACGAGAAATTGTTAACGGACGGAAGGACGACGGACCACGGATGCAGAATGATTTGAATAGCCCACCATGTGATGATGGTGGGATAACAAAAAACTAGGAAATACTGATTTTCTACGTACAACAACAGCTGTCACAGGAGACAGTGCACTTGACTATTTCGATGCTGGATAATGAAACTGGGCACATCTGAGGAAACTGGAGCTGTCGCTTGAGTGTTTAATGACTACCTTGAGTCTGTGTCAGAAATATTAAGTAATAAGAGAGGTAAAGATGAAGTGTATCAAAACACCATAGAAGTATAATTCTAAACAAAAAAGGGGCATAATTCATAAAATATTGGTGCAAGAGTTATGCACCATGTGTCATATGATGTGGGTGATGATGTGGAACAACTTCTTCAAGTTTGAATCAAATGCATTTCGTAATAACTGAGATAGAGTGAAAATGCATCAAAATTAACCTTAAATTCTAAGTAAAAGGGGGCATAATTCATGTAAAATTGGTGCCAGAGTTAGGAACCTTGTGTCATATGATGTGGGTGATAAGGCGGAACAAATATTTTTGAATCAAATCCATTTAGTAACAAGAGCTCGTCGAACACGAAATGCCCCCCTTGATGCATTCAGTAATTGCATAAGGAACAGAAATTATATGCTCACTGTAAACAAAAGTTCTACCATTCCGGTTTAATCTGACCTTGACCTTTAACCTATTTACCTAACAAGAGATTACAGAGTGATCTTGGTGTCATCCACTGAGCCATTTTTGAATGTTCCAAATTTCAAGACTAGCTCAAGGTCAAAATCAATGTCAAATTTCATTTCGGTACAAAACAATGTGTATGTGGTCCAGATTTGAAAGCTGTGGCTTGAGAAATGTGAAAGCAGGTCACTAGATCAATTTCAAGGTCAAAGTTCATTTCGGTAGACAGAACTATGCATGTGCTTCAAATTTGAAGGCTGTAGCTTCAGAAATGTGAAAGTAGGTAATAGGTGAAAATCAATGTCAAATTTCAATTCAGAACACAAAAATATGCATGCGGTCCAAATTTGAAGCCTGTAGCTTCAGAAATGTGAAAGTAGGTCACTATGTCAATCTCAAGATCAAAGTTCATTTGGGTACACAAAACTATGCATGTGGTTCAAATTTGAAGGCTGTAGCTTGAGAAATGTGAAAGTAGGTCACTAGGTCAAAATCAAGGTCAAATTTTATTTCGGAACACAAAAGAGTAGTAATGTAAAATGATGGTGCGAAAACAGTATGACCTCGCCTGACCCCTTGTCCCTATTCTAAAATATCCAATGCCGGACAATTTGAAATCCACAGGTTTTAAACCCAATTAAAAACCAACTAAAAAGTTTTAAAGTTAAATTTAAATACATATGATATAGATGAGTTTACAAAATAAAATATATTGTTTGAAAGAAAGAAAATTTACAGATAATGTAAATCCTCACTTTGTTACAGCAAAAAACGGGAGGCTAATGATAAAAGCAAAATGTAAATCTTGCGGAAAAACGAAATCAAAATTCGTTAAAAACAAAACTGGAGGTAAATTAGATATCCATAAAGCAATGTTACCTTTATTACCTAAGAAAGGTTTAACACTTCCAGGATATAATTATTGTGGGCCGGGAAATCCCCTAGATAATGGACCCCCTGTCAATGAACTGGATGCAGTATGTATGGACCATGATTTTTGCTATGACTCAAGACTAAGTAAAAGTGAATGTGACAAAAAAATGCTTTCCAACTTAAATAAAACTAAATCAAAAACATTTGGAGAAAAGATTGCAAAACATTTAGTTGTAAAACCAACTATCAAAACGAAATACAAACTTGGGTTGGGACAAAAATCAAAAAACGGGAAAAGGGGGTAGAGTATACCCCCGGAATCACTGCACCAAGCTACCGCTGGAGCGATGAATTAGCAGAAGAATTACACAAACCAATTAAAAGAAAATTTAGGAAACGAAGAGTGATAGTTAATGATATTGATGATACTTGGTCAGCTGATTAAGTTGACATGCAAGCTTTTTCAAAATATAATAAAGGAGTAAAGTACTTGTTAACCGTTATTGATATATTTAGTAAATATGCTTGGGTTATTCCATTAAAGAATAAAACTGGAGAATCTGTTACTGAAGCATTTGAAAAAATAATTTCTGAAGATAGAATTCAGGGACGAAAGTCCCCGAAGACTGCAAGGATTCCAACAAATTTATGGGTAGACGAAGGAAAAGAATTTTATAATAAAAAGTTTGAATTATTTTTGAATAAAAATAAGATTAATATGTACCATACATTTAATGAAGGAAAGGCTGTAGTAATAGAAAGATTTAATAGAAGTTTAAAAAGAATAATGTGGAAATATTTTACAGCAAATAATACTTATACTTATTTAAATAATTTGCAGGATATGGTTGATAAATATAACAAAACAAAACATTCTAGTATAAAAATGACACCAACCGAAGCTAGTAAAAACTTAAATAAAGGTACTGTTTACTTTAATTTATATGGTGATTTAAAGATACCAAAGAGTAAAGCAAAATTTAAAATTGGTGATCGAGTTCGCTTAAGTAAACTTAAAAGACATTTTGAAAAAGGATATACACCAAATTGGACAGAGGAAATATTTATAATTTATAAAATTAATAATACAAATCCCAGAACATACACTATTAAAGATTTAAATGATGAAATAGTTCAAGGTTCATTTTATGAACAAGAACTTTTACCTACTACACAAGAAGTTTTTAGAATAGAAAAAGTTATTAGACGAAACTATAAGAAAAAACAAGCTTTAGTAAAATGGAAGGGTTATAGCGAAAAATTTAATAGTTGGGTTCCGTTTAGCGATCTTGAACAAATTTAATTTAGAAATAAAAAGTTTAATTATATAAATGAGCAATAAAAATCTAATTTCTAATAATAATGGAATAGAAACAATAGATCAATTAATTATTCACTTAACTAAACTAGCTGCTGCTTACAGAAAAAGTTATAAATTTTGTGGGAGAGTAAGTACTGGGTTATATATAACAGCAGGTGTTTTTGGTTGTTCAGCTGCATTAGCACTTGTTCCAGCTATTCCTATATTTGTAGCAGTTGCTGGCGCTGTTCCATCAGTAATTATCATATTTACTAACAGACTAAAACTTGACGACAAGAAATTTATTTTAAAATCACATCATCACAAAATAAAACAACTTATAACAAAAGCACATATCGGAAAAGTAAATAAAGAAGAAGAGAAAAAAGTTATTCAGGATATTTTTACAATACTATTAGAAATGCAGAAAGAAAAAAATTATTCAACACCTCTTGAAATGCATATGAAGGAATTTAAACTTAACGGATATAAAAGCAAAAAAGAAGAAGAGTTATATTAACTTTAATTAAAGATTTTTTCTATAAGTATTTTATATAAATGAGAAAAATTATATCAGTTGAAGGTATTATTGCCATCAGGAAAAAGTACGTTTTTAGATTTTATTAAAAAATAAATCAAATTTTTTAATATAATTCCAAAACCAATTCACGAATGGCAAAATGTTAGGGATCTACTCAACCGAAGGTTCCATTCGAAAAGTTTAAATTTTCTAAAACCTTTTTTTAAACTTGTTGCTCAAAAACCCTTCAAATATTTTTTTCCTTTTCAGTAAAAAATTTTAAAACAGTATATAAAAATGTTATCTTTGCTAAACATTTTGATGGTTTTTCTGTCCTTGAACTTTTGTTATTTAACTAAAGAAAACGTTTTTACAAACAACATCACGAAAAGGGGTTTAAAAAAAAGGCCCCGAGTGGGCAGTATACAATTTTTTTTTTAATGTTATATTAAAAACCTACGGAAAAAACCCAATTGATGGATTTGTTTTTTTAAAACCGCCCCAAAAATATTTTTTTAAAAGACTTCAAAAAGAAACAGAACGGAAGAAACAAAGTTTTTTTAGATTATTTAAAAAACTACAAAAATTACCAAGGAATTTAAAAAACAGTGTTCAAAAAAGGTATTAAAATTTTAAAACGTTGATAAAAATTTAGAAAAAATATTTAAAAATCTTATTCAAAAGTTTTGATAATTTCCTATTTTTTAAAAGTTCTTTAGGTGCGTTTTAAGTTTTTTTTCTAAAAGTTATTATATTGAGGGTTTAAATAAAAAGGGTAGATAGAATGATTATGCCAAAATTATCTACACTTTAGGAAAAAATAATGAATCCGATGAAAATTCATATAAAAAAGTTCTTAAAAAAGAATGTTAAAAATTGGTTAAATCAATTTTAGCGTAAATTAAAAAAACCCGTTATTAAAAAAATTTCAAAATTTATAGTCCTTATCTTTTAAAAAAAAATTTTTTAAAGGGGATTTGGTTGCTAAAAAATGAAAAGAAAAGTAAAAATTTATGTGTTTGCCCCCGACCCAAAAAATTATCGAAACATCCTAAAAAAGTTATTGTAACCGACGGATACTATGAAGAAAAAATATTAAAAGCCTTAAAAAAGCTCAAAAAATTTGGGATTAATGCGGGGTTAATTAAAAAATGGGTGAGGGACAAACCGATAAAATGGGGAATATAAAAAGTTAGGGAAAAAAGATTAAATTTTAAAATTTTATTTTTCTTAAAATAATTTAAAACTTTATTTTTTTTATTTTTTTTTTAATTTTTTTTAATTTTTTTTTTAATCTTTTTGTTGAAGATTTTTTTTCTAAATATAATATATAGTGGAAATCGAAGATCTACAAAAAAAATTTTATAAGAAATTTAAAAATTAAAAATTACATATAGACAAGACCAAAGAATCAATTATATTTAACTAAAAACAACTCTTTGAAATATTTTAATCTAAAATTTTAAAACTTTAAAAGGTAAAAATAAACTTTGTTTTAAATAACTTTTGTAAAAAGGAAAAAAACTGTACAATTTAAATCGTTTTTTTCAACAAAGGTTTTAAAAAAATTAAATACAAATGAAATAAAAAAATTTTTACATAAAGTTTTTGAGAAAAAATAAATAAAATTGGTAATTGGTTTTCTGGGGGGAAGGGTGGAGAATAGAGTCAGTTGATGCTATTATATAAATAGAATAAGTATAGTCCATTGGCTCTTCAAGTTATTTAGAATTCCAAAACCATTACAAAATTCAATGAAGGTTTAAATAAATTAAAGAACGATGAAATAAATTTTTTTAGATGGTGCATTGGGGGGGTTAAAAATTTCCTGAAAAAAGCCCCATAATTTAAAAAATATAAAAAACAATAAACGATTTTGATTTACGGGAATTAATTTCCGTTACATTAAATCAAAAACCAAAAAATAAAGTTTTAAAGAAATCTTTTAATATATTTGGATATAAAGAAAATTATTTATCATTGTAAATATCAAAATATAAATACGAAGAACCTGGACTGTTGCAAATTAAATAAAAATAAATGAAAAAATAACTGATAAAATAACTGATAAAAAACTAAAAAAATAACTGGTGCTGAAAACCCCCTAAAACTGAAACCCAACATTTTTTTGGATAAAAACTTTAAAAATTAATGTTTAAAAAAACCCAAAAATGCAAAAAAAAAAAAATTCGTAAAAGCTGTCTGAAACATTTTTTCAAGAAAAAATATTAAAGAATTTCCAAATTTTTGTTTTTATGGTCCCCAAAGGGAAAAAATGCCAAAAGAGGGGGGGAAGACAATTTAAAATTACAAAAAGTTTTAGCAGTCCCTTTTTGAAATTTATGCTGATTTTAAATCAATAATAAAAAAGTTTTAATGTTTACCTAAACTGAATCTTCATTTCTGAAGCTTTCAAAATTTATTTTTGTGGTTACGGCTAAAAATTTGTTTGTTGTTATGATAACAGTTATCTAAACCCAAACCCCAGATTTTAGGGGCCCCAAATGCATTTTAAAAAGTTTTGAAAAAATGTTTTAGGAAGGGAATATTGTAAAGAAATATTTAAAGGCATTTTAAACAAAGAACTAAGAATGTCAAAAAAAAAGATAAAAAGTGAAATTTAAAAAAAAAAGTTTTGTATATCTGGAAAAAGATATATAGAAGTTCAATCAAGTACGTGACCATTTTAAAACAGGAAAATTTAGAGGAAGTGCTCACCAGAGTTTAATTTTAAAAAACAAAATTTCCGATTTTTCTTTTTAAGGGGTTAGGGGTCTTTTTATTATGAAAAAAAATTTGGGAAAATTCCCCAAAAAGAAATTAATGTTATTCTAAAATATGGAAAGTATATGGTTTTTGATTTCGATTGGGTTTTTATTGTTCTCCTTTTATTCCAATCATTGGATAATTAGAAAAAAATATTCCAGAATTTAAATTTTTATCCAAAATTTGATTACATAAATTTTAAAGAAAAAAGGGTTTTTCCTTTTTTTCATGGTTTTTTTAAAAATTAAAAGAACAGAATTACCTTCTAAAAAGAGTTTTATAAATTTTAAAAATGAAAAATATTTCTGCAACGAATATAACAGCAAAAATGTTGGAAAAAATTAAAAAATTTAAAACACGGGGAGAATTCATGTCATTTTAAAAAAGATTTCTTTTACGGTGTTTTCAAAATTTTGAAACTATTTTTTTTGAGAACTACAAATTGACCTTTCTTATTTTGTAGCCTGGTTAGTTTGGGATGCATTGTTAAAATGACTGGAATTAGTTAGATTTAATAACTGTATTGTTGTATCTTTTAAAATTTGGGATGGAGGGGGGAATAATTATTTTCAAACGAACAAAAAAGCAAAAAATAAATATAAAAAGATTATAATTAAAAAGAAAAAGCAAATACTTTGTACCTCGATCCCAAAATAATTTTTACGGTTGGGTATGTGTCAACCCTTTTTGCCCTCTGGAAATTTAAAATTTATACCCAAAAACAATTTAAGAAATTAATTGAAAAAGGTAAAACTAACTTATGTTGAATTGATCTTAAATACCCAAAAAAATTACTAAAACCCACAATGATTACCTTTAGCTCCTGAAAAAATTAAAACCAGTCAATAGCTTTCCATTACAGAAAAAATTTTAAAACAGAATTTGAAATGGAAAAAGTAATGTAAAAAATTAGTTCCAAAAATTTAAAGAAAAAACAAAATTATGTAGTTCATTTTAAAATCTTGAACTAATACACAATTAGGGTTAAAAAGAAAAAAAATCTTAAAATATTAATTTTTACGAAAATTCTTGGGGTTAAAAAAATATTGTTTTAATACCAAAAAAGATCTAAAGCAAAAATTCTTGAAAGGTTTTTTTAAATTAAAGAACAATTTGATTTGGGAAAACGAGGAAATTTACGCAAGAGGGTTAATTAATTAAAAACCTTTATGAAAAAATTTATTAAAATACATACCAAACCCTTTATTTTTTAGTTCAACGATGTTTAACCTAACCTTTTGGTATTTAAGAATAAAAAAAGTTTGTTATTAAAAAAAACCCTTTTTTTTTGGAATGTGCATTCTGTTTATCAAAATATTTAATTATGATTTCTTAAATTTAATTAAGGAAAAATCGAGGGTAATTGTAAAATTTTTTTCTGACAGATTCATTTTGTTTTGAAATAAAAAAAAAAGAGCTATGAGGTTTTTATGGACAAAGATTTTTTTTGATAATAGTGTTTTTGTAGTAATTAAAAATTTTTTTTGATTAAAAATAAAAAAAATAAAATTTGGAAAAATTTAAAAGATGAAACGCCCGGGATTCCCATTTTGAATTTTTGGTTAAGAAGTAAAATGATTCTTTTTATTAAAAATTCATGTGAGCATAAGCTAGATTAAAAATTAAAAAATGTAAAGGGGTTAAAAACTTGTTTTAAGAAAAACAAAAGTATAAAAATTTCAAAGATACTTTTTTAAATTAACCAAAGTAATACACCTTAAAGTTATTCGTTTAATAAAAACAATCTTTCCCGTTATGTTATAAAAAAACTCTTAATATGTTAGATGTAAAAAATTTTCTTGATATTTGGGATTGATTCATTACTTATTTTTAAAATTAAAACTTAAATTTTAAAAATTAAAGTAAAAATTTAAAAATTTAAATTAAATTAAAAAAAAAAGTAAAACTTTAAATTTTCTCTTTAAAAAAAACTTAAATTTAAAATTAAATTAAAAATTAAATTTTAGACCATAAATTTTTAACTGAAATTCAACGTTTAAAAAAATTAATATAAATTTAAAATCATTTATTTTAAATTCATTTTTATAATTAAAAGAAATAGATTTCATTTTTCTGTTTTTTTTACATGATAACTTTGAAGAATTTCATTTTCTTTTTTTTTTAGTTTTTAATTTAGCTTCTCCCTTTTAATTTAATTTTATAACAAGAATAATTAAAAATGCAATTAAAATTAATTGTTACATTTTTTACCTTTTTGAACTAAAACCCAAAAGCATTTCATTTTCCCTTGAAATAATCCCCATCGGTATTTGGTATAAATTTTAAAAACAATGGGGGTTTTTTATTTAATTGCCTTTCTATTTTTTTTTACTTTTTCTTTATATTTGTTTCCATTATATTAATTTTCCCGTTAAAAAATTCCCTTTTTTTTTAAAATAATTTTTTAATAGTTTGTTATTTTCTTTTTTATTATGATTTTTTTGTAATTTTTTACAAAAAAATCATACAAAAGGGATTTATCTTGTAAAATTTTAATGAAAAATAAACAAAAATAAACCCCAAAGATATTGTTTTGGCTTGTATTTACACTGTTGTATTTTACATTTGGTATATACTTAATTACTTTTTTGGGGGGAAGCCAAATGGGTCGAAAATAAAGTTTAAATAAAAAAACCCCAAGTTTCCGGACCAACAGAGTCGTCCAAATTTTATAATTCCCCATCGTCCTTTTCTTTTTTTTTAATAAATTATTTTTTTTAAAAACACCCCAAAGTTTTTTTTTTAATTGTTTTACCCTTGTTCAATTTCAAATTAGAAAAGGTTTTTTTAAAATTTTATTTTTTTTTTTTCTATAGGAATTCGTCTGTAAGTTTTCCCGTTGGAATCAACGTAGTCCTTTTCCCCTTAAAAAAGATGTAATCAAAGGATCCCCAGAACAGCCAACATACCTAAAAAAACCCCGTTTGTTTTTGTTTTTGTGTTTTAAATTTTAACCTCCAAACCACTAGTTGTTCTTTTATTAGGGGAAAATACGGGATATCATATTTCTCTTTATTTGCTCTGAATCATACCTTTCCAAATATTTTACTAACACCGTAGGCCGTCCCGCAAAGCACCAATGTGAGGGGGTAAAATTTTTGGGGTATTTTTTTTCTCCCTTTGGGAAAAATTTTTTCCAAAAAAACAGCAAAACCCTAAAACCACCCTTTTGACCCTTTACTGGACATTTTTTTTTTCGAAAATTGTAAATTTTTTAAAACCCCTTTTTATTTGCAAAAGCTTTTTTAATTTGTTAAAATTTTGGTTTTTTTTTAAAATAAGGAAAATTTCCCGTAATTGTTTATGTTTTAAACTAAAATTATATGGAGTTTTGTTGTTGTAGTCGGGCTAAATTTTCTTTTTTCCCTGTTAGGTTAATTTTATATTTAAAAAATTTGATGCATTTATAATTTTTTTTTTTATTTAAAAAAAAAATTTCTTTCCAAAAGTATTTATTTCAATGTTTCTTTACAATACAATTGCGTAAACAGAAAATTGCTGCTGGTGAATTTTAATTTGCTGTTAATTATTGCTTAGGATCTTCTGTAGTTATTCCCTTTTTATATTTGTTAAAAAGAACAATCCAAATTAAAATATAAAGTTTTATCTATTTAGCAGATTTGTAGTCTTATTATTTTGTTTTTAATAAAAATTAATTTCATTTATCATAAATTTTTGATATACTTGTATTTTGTTTTGGATAAAAAACCATTCAACTTTAAGCGACAAACTCAAAATACAAGTATTCACTGTGCATCAACCTTTAAAAATATCTAACAAATTGGATTATTTCTTGTGAAAACTTTTGTCAGGGCTTGTAAATAAACAAAAAACTGTTTTGGTTTTGTTACACCGCTGTTATTCTAAAGGTTTTATTTTGTTTTTGTTTTATCATTTTATTGCGTCATCATTTCCCCCAAGGTATGACCACTTGCTTTTTTTTAAAAATTTAGTAAAATTTGATCAAACCCCAAAATTTATTAAAAACCCAAACGGGGGAACCACAAAATTAATTGTTTCATTACTCTCTCAGCAGCATTACCTAAAAATTTAATTTATCTCATCTGCCGTCAGGTTATTTAAAATTTTCTTGGAGTAAAATTTAGTTCTAAACCCGAAAAAATGAAAAATTTTTAATGGAATTTTTAGCAACCCCCTTTTTTTTTCGGATTAACCTTTTAATGCAAACCCCGAATTTTTTTTTCATCATCACAGCAGCAGTAGTATTAATAGATAATTCATTTGTTCCAGTTGATTTTACATAATCTTCAATAGTTTAAAAAATCTTTACATTTATTACTTTTTTTATAAATTTTCAACAAAAATTTTTTTTTTTCCCTTTTTTTTAACCTAATGATCAATTAAAGAAACTGCATTTTTAAATTTGAGCGTTTGGGCTCCTCATACTAGCCCATCAGCAAGTTTTATTTTTTTAAAATTACTTCAAAAAAACATTAAACCCAAACAAAAAATGAATTCTTCATTTAATTTTAAAGTGTATCCTTTTTTTTTTTGCTTAACATTATTTCCCCAAAAAAAGTATTAAAGCTGTTCTAATTGAATAGGGGTTAGTTCGTATCTTTCGCAAAATTTTTTTTGTTTAAACTGTTTAAAAAAATTTTTTATTTTTTTTTTTGTTTTTTTTTTGTTTTTATTTTTTTTTTTATTTTATTTTTTATTTTTTTTTTTATTTTATTTTTTATTAAAGTTAAAACTTTATTTTCTATTTAAAGTTAAACCCTTTTTTTTTTTAAAGTTAAAATTTATTTTTTATTAAATTAAAACTTTATTTTTTTAAATTAAACTTTTGTTTTTTTTAGTTTTTTTTTTGAGCTAAAGTCCAGATCCTGAAATATTCTATTTTTTCATTGAATACCCCCTCAATTTTATTTTTATTTTTTTTATTTTTTTTTTATTATTTTTATTATTATTTTTATATTATTTTTTTTTTTTATTTTTTTTATTTTTTTATATTATTCTTTTCTTGTAATTCCTTGGCAATTTTTCCCAACTCCCGGGAACAGGTTTTTTTTTAAAGTTTTTCAAAAGCTTTGTGCGCAAATTTTTTCCCAATTCTTTTCCCAACCTTTTTTTTTCCCACTTTCAAGTGCTGTTTTTCCGCTTTTTCAAACTTTTTTCCAGCTGTGTAATTGAAGATGGGGTGAACTTGAAACAATTTTTAAAGGCAAAAAACCCTTTCCCCGTGTATGATTTTCTCTGGTGGCATAAACATAAAAAAATTTTCCCTTTTTTTTTGTAAAAAACTTTTTTTCATTTAAAAAAACTAAAATTTATAATTTCATATTTTTAAAATTAGTTAAACTTTTTCAACCTCATTAAAATTAATTATTTCCCGAATACATCTGTAATAATATTCAAATTGAATTTTAATTTTTATTAATTTCAGAAAAACCATCTTTGTGGTTCTTTTGTAAATGGATAAGTTTGTTAAATCTCAGTTTTAAAAGCATAGATAAATCCAAAATTACCATCAAAAAGTAAATTTCAAAAAAAACCCAATGAATGTAAATTGTATCCCGAGTTAGTTTTTTGGTGTTTTTTTTTTCCCCATTCAGATTCTCAATGCTTTTTTTAAAAATAAAACAATGTATGAAAATTTGACATTTTAAAACCCAACAAAAAAAATTATCTGAAATTGAAATAAAATCTTAAAACTATTAAAAAAATTTCCAAACTTATTGGAGCAATTTTATTTATTAATTCAAAATCTCATTAAACTTTTTAAATGTTTCCCTAATAAAATTTATTAATATTGTGTAACTGTAAGAACCATTTTTTAAATATAAATCTTTCCAATCCTTACCATTTGATAACAAAATTCTTTTTTTGTCATTTCATATAATATTATGCCAAAAATAGGTCTAGTGTTAATACTACCCAAAACCCAACAAATAAGTTTTATTTTTTTAAAATTAAAGAACGCTAAATTGATTGTAAATCATCGGGTTTTTTATTATTTTTAACTTTTTCGAATTTAAATACTTTTTTTTGTTCCTTTTATTATAATTTAAAAAACTTTAATTAAAATCTAAATTCAAGAAAAGAATTTTTTTTAAAAACATTTATGTTGTTCGGGAACAATGTTTTCTTTTTAATTTTCATAAATTATTCTAAACCTTATTTTTAGGTTCTTCATTATTATTTCCGCTTTAATTTAAAACCACAAATTAACCCCAAGTCTTAACAATTCTTGGTTTTCCTGGACAAACGTCAAAACCCTTGTCCCCTAATTACTTTTTTTTTAAATTTCATAGATTTTTTTTGATAGGAAATCCTGACTTTTCTTTAATTTTTTAAATATTTTTCTGAATGAATTGAATGTTTTTTATTATTGTTTTCTTTTATTAATCAAAAAATTTTAAATTTATTACTTTAGGTTAATTACTTTTTTTCCCGTTTTTTCTATCCGAGAAATTTAAATTTTGTTTTGCCCATAAATTTTATTTAAGTTAAAATTTAAAATTTCCCTATTCCCCCTTTTGGGTTAAAAAACTTTATTGGGTTTGATTCTTTTTCCCTTTTCCCATTGAGGAGCCATCCCAAGAATTTTATTTAACCGTTTTGTCTTTATCAGTTCTTCTTTTTATGTTTTAATTCTTTTTTTTTCTTGTTTATTGGATTTTTGATCTTGATTTGCTTGTTATTGGACCTTTTAAATTTTTAAATATCTCAGTAACCTTATTATTGTAGTTTTAAAGATCGTTTTACTTATTTATCTGGTTAGTTTTCATCTGCAGTAAAAAAGTCAAACATTTCAGGGGTTTTAATTTCATATTTTTCCCAAAAACATCATTATCTAGAAAAGATCAAAACACTTTGGGTATTTCCTTTTCTTTTGGTCTTGCCCCAGTTTTTGATTCTTCAGGAATTTTTTTTCTTTTTTATAATAATCTTCCGTATTTATAACCCTCTTTTTCGTCAGTTTTTGTGGAAATAATGGTTGTTGTATTTCCGAAGTGGTGGTTTTCCAATATCTCTGCCGTTTTTGTTGTTTTTTAAATTTTGTTTTTTAAAAAAAAAATTTTTTGGAAGTAACGCAAATTGTTGTTTTACCCAAATGCTTTAAAAACTGCTTGAAATTTGTTCTTTTTGACTTTCTTTTTTTCAGTAATTGGCTTATTTTTCAGGTACATACCCGTTTTGTTTTTTTCTTATTTTTTCTTTTTTAATTTTTTCTTAAGATTCTCATCTTTTCCCCGACAATTTTTTTCTTTTCTTATTTCATTAATTTTTCGATTGCATTTATATTAAAAATGTAAATAATGTAAAAAAATGTAAAAAAATGTAATAATGTAAAATATTAAAAAAATTTTAATGAAAAATAATATAAAAAAATGTATTTTTTAAAATTATGGTTTCCAAATTATATACAAAAGTGATAAATCCAATAATTTTAAAAAAAAATTTTCCCTTTTATCCCAGATTCATTTTTTAGAATTTTAAATTTTGGGGATTTTCTGGATCGGGGAAAAACAAATACTTAATGCTATACTCGAAAAAACCCCTTTTTAATTATGATAAATTATCTTGTTGCTAAAAACTTAGAACAATCTATATTTAAGATTTAATTAAAAACTTAAATAAAATTTCAAAAAAGATTTAAAATTTGATCCAAAGAAATTTGAATTTCAGCTGATCCCCAAACCCAAAAAGAATTGTGAGAAACTTGAATCAAAAAAACAAAAAAATAGTAATATTTTAGATTTGTTTGTAAGATAAAAATTTTTTCAAAAAGAAAAAACAAAAAAACTTTATTCAAGACGTCACAAAAATGTTGTGTTATTTATTTTTAAATCGTCTACTATAAAACACCAAAAGTATTCGAATTAACGTTCACATTTTAATTTTTTTGAAAGTCCAGGTAAAAAGGAAAAAGATGGATTTGTAAGAAAAAAATATAGATCGTGTCTTTTGCTAATGCAACAAATCAAAAATAGATTTCTTATATATTACAAACCCAAAGGGAAATTTTTAAGAAAAAAATTTACTGGTAAAAATTTAAAAAATTATATAATGGGAGTTTTTAAGATGTAAAACAAAAAAGTGAAACCCGACAGATAAGTAAATTAAATTTTTAATTGATTTAAGTGTTAGCTACAAAAAGCAATTTTAAAAAGCTTAAAAGGAAACGGGTCATATCTTCACAGAAATAAGGAACTTGATAACAAATGAAAAGGCATTAGATTGGGAGGTAATGAAAATAATCAACCTAGGAAAACCAGATAAACCCCAAAGATGCAGTTCCAAGACGGGGTTTTTGTATAAAAAAGATTCAAAGTGTAATAATGCTATAAATTTAAAAAGTAAAAAATATAAAACAAAAAAAGAAGCAAATAAAGAATATTGAAGAATTAAAAAAAGTTTTTTAAAAAAAATTTTATTTAATTAATCAATTAAAGGGAAAATTGAAGAAGAAATGAAAAGCTTGACTATTTTTTAAAGAACTTAAGAAAATCTGATTTGCAGAACAATATAAAAGAAGATTTTTGAAGCAATTTTTAAAAATTTTACACTCAGTTCAGAATTTAAAAGATGATGATTAAACATGAAGAACTAAAGAAAAAATTATTTAATGGGGAAAAAGTTACAAAAAAATGTATCAGTTTGAAATCAAACAAAATAAATAAACAAAACTGAATGAAAAAGGGAAAAAGATTTACTCGACACTTTTCAAATAATTTGCGAAAATAAAGCTGTGGAAAAGGCAGCTTCACAAAGAGGGGATGTCTGAACAGCTTTGTGACTTTAAAAAAAAAATTTTAAATTTTAAAATATGATTTAAAAAACAAATTCGAAAATTTGGATTTTGTATTTGACAACCTCACAATTAAATATCGAAATTTAAAAATTTACAAAAAATTACAAGAAGTATTAATGAATTTTAAAATAAAATAAAAAAAAAAAAATGTGGCTTTTTAGTTGAAAAAACAGTTTAAAAAAGGGGGAGTTAATTAGTAAATGAAGCAATTAAAAAATAATTAAAGATCAAAAATTTAAAAAAAAAAAAAAATGATTTGGACTTGTAGTTGAAAAATTTACTAAACAAGGGGAATCAATCATGCTAATACTCAGTAATTACTGTTTTTACTAAAGCAATCCGCAATGCGAAGAAAAAATTCACTAATGGGTGAAGAAATTACAAAAGTAAAAAAATGTTTTCTTTTAAAAAAAGAAACCAATTGTAGAACAAAAACGTTTGTTGACAATTTTTCTTTTGAAGTTTTCACAAAAAACGGTTGTGATTTAGCTGAAAATAAAACTTTAAAATTTAAAAAAAAAGACAAAAAAAAAAGAAATTGGAAAAAGAAATAGAAAAAGTAAACATGAAATGTTTTCTTTAAATACTTTTTAATCATCCTTTGATTACATACAAATGAAAAAGTATTTTGACGTCGTGGTGCTTGGTCTTCAACATATAAAAATATGGCTGATCTGAACTATTTAAATATATTTGAAATAAGACCTGGAATTATCGTAGATTATGAAGATTTTATACTCATAGACCAAAAATATAAAATAGATGTACTAGATATGCTTTTGAGTGGTGTGTTTATAGTCAGAAAAACCGGAACTTATATAATAGATATTAAGATTTTATTAAAGGGTGCGAGCTCCCCGGGTGAACCGTATAAACCGACTAAAAGCCCAATATCACATTTTATATTTAGGTGGCGAAATAATAGGCCTCAGGATGATATTTTATTTTTTGATATATTTGATAATGTAAATATAACAGCTGAGGCAGCTGAGGACTTTGACACTGATCGGTTAATATCTATGTATAAGAAAAAAATTAAAATTTATCTAGAACAAGGGACAATGTTTGATATTCATCCTTATGACGATTCAGCATCTACAGAATTAACATTTATGCTTTTAAAAAATAGTTACATCAAATTCTATATATCGGATGAACCAAAGGACAGTGATTGATATATATACCTGGGGTTAAGTATAATAACATACAATATCAAGACAAAACAAACACATTTTGTGGTTATTATTGTTTATTTTTCATAAAAATGTTACAAAATGGTATAAACATTTATGATTTATTCAAAATATGAAAGCAGTGAAGGAAATATGCACAGAACTCGGGTGGTAAACGATCTGGCAACGTTCGAAGTCAATACGTGCAAACGGATTACAGCGTAATTCTCAATCAGATGTTTCAAAAAAACCGACATAAATGTTTATCTTAAAAGGAATGCAATAAATCGTCTGTTTAACTTATAATACCATTTGTAAATGCTTTGCGTCATCAAATTACAAAGATATAATCTATACGTTTAATGTTTTTAAACATTTCTTCATGAATTACAGCGTAATTCTCAATAAACTGTTTCAACAAAAACTATTTATCAACACCGGTGTCATTTTCAAGTTTATCAATATCAACAACTTTAAACAAATATTGGTTTAATGCACCGGTGCCGCTTTATTGATTATTGCAAATAACAGCTGATCAAAGGAATGTGATAATGAATCGTCTGTTTAACTGCGGTATAATAGTTAGTATATAAATAAGAAATTCGGAAGTAATATTACAGGAGGTACATTTTATAGTTAATTATTTTTAATATATTTTAGATTTTGTTCTCATTTTTGTTAACTGGTAAGGTTTTGTCAAGTTAAAGCAACCTGAAAACCTGTTTTTTTTCTTATTTTTTAAAATGTCCGGCATTGGATATTTTAGAATAGGGACAAGGGGTCAGGCGAGGTCATACTGTTTTCGCACCATCATTTTACATTACTACTCAAAAGTATGCAAGTGGTCCAAATTTGAAGCCTGTACCTTCAGAAATGTGAAAGTAGGTCAATAGGTCAATCTCAAGATCAAAGTTCATTTCAGTACACAAAACTATGCTTTGGTTCAAATTTGAAGGCTGTAGCTTGAGAAATGTGTAAGTAGGTCACTAGGTCAAAATCAAGGTCAAATTTTATTTTGGAACAAAAAACTATGCATGTTGTCCAAATTTGAAGCCTGTACCTTCAAACATGTGAAAGTAGGTCACTAGGTCAATAACAAGGTCAAAGATTTTTTCGGTACACGAACCTATGCATGTGGTCCAAATTTGAACGCTGTAGCTACAGAAATGTGAAAGTAGGTCGCTAGGTCAAGATCAAGGTCAACTCATGTCAAGGTTCATCTTGCCACTCAAAACTATACATGTGGTCCAAATTTGAATGATGTAAGTTATGGACATGAAGGTTCTAAGTTTTTCCCTATATAAGTCTATATGAACCATATGACCCCTGGGGTGTGGCCATATTTGACCCTAGAGGGATAATTTGAACAAACATGGTAAAGAACCACTAAATGATGCTACATACAAAATATCAAAGCCATAGTCTTTGTGGTTTGGACAAGAAGATTTTCGAAGTTTTTCCCTATATAAGTCTATGTAAACCATGTGACCCCCAGGGCGGAGCCATATTTGACCCTAGGGGAATAATTTGAACAATCTTAGCAGAGGACTACTAGATGATGTCATATATAAAATATCAAAGCCCTAGGCGCTAAGGTTTTGGACAAGAGGTTTTTCAAATTTTTTTCCTATATAAGTCTATATAAACCATGTGACCCCCGGGGTGGGGCCATATTTGACCCCAGGGAAATAATCTGAACAATCTTGATAGAGGACCACTAGATTTTGCTACATACCAAATATCAAAGCCCTAGGCCCTATGGTTTTGGACAAGAAGATCAGAAACCGTTTTAACTGTTCCTGGCCAATGTGACCTTGACCTTTGACCTAATGACCTCAAAATCAATACAGGTCATCTGCTGGTCATGGCCAACCTAACAATCAATTTTCCTGACACTAGGCCCAAGAGTTCTAGAGTTATTGCCTGGAAACCATTTTACTGTTCCTGGTCACTGTGACCTTGACCTTTGACATACTGACCTCAAAATCAAAAGGGGTCATCTGCTGGTCATGACCAACCTCCCTATCAACTTTCGTGACCCTAGGCCTAAGCGTTCTTGAGTTATCATCCGGAAACCGTTTTATTGTTCAGGGTCACTGTGACCTTGACCTTTAACATACTGACCTCAAAATCAATAGGGGTCATCTGCTGGTCATGATCAACCTCCCTATCAACCTTCATGATCCTAGGCCCAAGTGTTCTTGAGTTATCATCCGGAAACCGTTTTATTATTCAGGGTCACTGTGACCTTGATCTTTGACATACAGACCTCAAAATCAATAGGGGTCATCTGCTGGTGATGACCGACCTCTCTATCAACTTTCATGATCCTAGGCCCAAGCGTTCTTGAGTTATCATCCAGAAACGGATTGGTCTACATTCCGACCGACCGACCGACCGACCGACATCTGCAAAACAAGAGGACCATGATGGTCCTGAATCGCTCACCTGCTCCCACATGACCCAGTTTTGAGTATGACGTCGTTTTTTCTATTATTTGACATAGTGACCTAGTTTTTGAGCTCATGTGACCCAGTTTTGAACTTGACCTAGATATCATCGAGATAAAAATTCTGACCAATTTTCATGAAGATCCATTGAAAAATATGGCCTCTAGAGAGGTCAAAAGGTTTATCTATTATTTGACCTATTGACCTAGTTTTCGAAGGTACGTGACCCTGTTTTGAACTTGACCTAGATATCATCAAGGTGAACATTCTCACTAATTTTCATGACGATCTCTTTAAAAATATGGCCTCTAGAGAGGTCACAAGGTTTTTCTATTTTTATACCTACTGGCCTAGTTTTTGACCGCACGTGACCCAGTTTCGAAACTGACATAGATATCATCAAGGTGAACATTCACAACAACCTTCATACAGTTCCCATGAAAAATATGGCCTTTAGAGAGGTCACAAGGTTTTTCTTTTATTTGACCTACTGACCTAGTTTTTGATGGCACGTGACCCAGTTTCAAACTTGATTTAGATATAGTAAAGATGAACATTCTCACCAATTTTCATGAAGATCTTATGAAATATGTGGCCTCTAGAGAGGTCACAATGTTTTTCTATTTTAAGACCTACTGACCTAGTTTTTGACCGCACGTGACCCAGTTTCGAACTTGACCTAGATATCATCAAGGTGAACGTCCTGACCAATTTTCATAAAGACCCCATGAAAAATGTGACCTCTAGAGTGGTCACAAGCAAAAGTTTACGCACGGACGCACGCACGGACGACGGACGACGGACGCTGCGCGATCACAAAAGCTCACCTTGTCACTTTGTGACAGGTGAGCTAACAATATACCCCTCCTTCTTCGAAGGGGGGCATAATAACTGAGATAGAGTGAAAGTGTATCAAAACTTTAACCTGGAATTCTAAGTAACAAGAGGGCCATCATGGCCCTATACATCGCTCACCAGAGTTGATCTGGCCTACTGACCTAGTTTTTGACCCCGCATGACCAAGAGTTCAACTTGACCTAAAGATCATCAAGACAAACATTCTGACTAAATTTCGTAAAGATTTGGTTACAACTGTGGCCTCTAGAGTGTTAACAAGCTTTTCCTTTGATTTGACCGGTGACCTAGTTTTTGACCCCATATGACCCAGATTCAAACTTGACCTATAGATTATCAAAACAAACATTCTGACTAATTCCCATGAGTTTCAAACTTAAATTGTGGTCTGTATAGTGTTGAAAAGAATTTCCTTTGATCTGGCCTAGTGACCTAGTTTTTGACCCCACATGACCCAGATTCATATTTGACCTAGAAATGATGAAGACAAACATTCTGACTCAGTTTCAAAATGATTGAGTCACAAATGTGGCCTCTAAAGTGTTCACAAGCTTTTTCTTTGATTTGACCAGGTGACACAGTTTTTAACCCCACATGACCCAGTTTCGAACTTGACCTAGAGATCATCAAGACTAACATTCTGACCATGTTACATAAAGATTGGGTCAAAAATGTGGTCTCTAGAGTGTTCACAAGCTTTTCCATTGATCTGACCTACTGACATAGTTTTTGACCCCACATGACCCAGTTTCCAACTTGACCTAGAGATCATCATGAATTCCCTAAACAACACGATTGTAATGAGCCAGATATGAGTTGCCTATTTTATCAGATGAAAGTGTGAAACAGTTGCAAATAGCGTACATTGCCTCAGGTATTTTAAATAATTCATTAATCGCAATGGTTTCTATGGTTAAAATCAATTGTTTATGGAGTTGTTATCAGACGGGAAGATTAAAAATGTTTTGAGGGTAAAAAAGCATTGACAGAATGTTTTCTGAATATCAGAAGTTTTATATGTAGATAATTATATGCTTATATCTCGGAAGAAAGCAAGATTTTTTAACATTTTCTAATGATATGCTGTAGAATCTGGTAAATAAGCGTACACGCTTATAATAATTTTAGTGACACTTTTTTGCGCCTTTTTTATATTGTGAACGATTAACGTTTTACCAAACAATAGACGTTACTAATAGAGGCTAAAATATTTTAACACCCATCGACTATTCAGCAGGTTAAAACATATGTCACTTGCATTCATGATTAACAACTACTAGTATCTCAATATAATACTAGTAACGCTGTTGCATCTGTTGTTTGTTTACTATTAATCGGATATGCGCTTACTTTCGAGACAAAATGACGGTAAGGAAATAATATGAGCTTATTATTCCATACAGAATAACAGTAAGGCCGTACGCTTACTTTTCATACGCGCTTATTTCAAATATGCACTTATTTACCAGATTCTACAGTATATGTTGATCTATATATACAAGAAAAATTGCACATTTCTCCGGACTAGGTTTTTTTTATTCATGAAAACGTATATATTTTATCTGTTATATTATTCCAGATTTTACATATATATTCCACGTGCGGCTGAAATCAAAATTTTAGTAAATAACATACTAGTATTATCAAATATCTAGGAGTATCATTATTTGGTTTTTATATTATAAAGTGATATTTTTGCCCATTTTTTTTGTTAAACGCCAAACAGTTGTGTTCTAAAAATAGTTAAAGTACAAGAGTTAGCATGGTAACCGGCAGTTATGAAGTTTGTTTTTATTTTATTTTATTTTATTTTATCTAACGTCTTTAAAAATATCTGCCTAAACCAAATTGATAACATATTAAATATTTCAAAGTCTCTATATTTTTCTCTGTTTTATTTTATAAACGTTTCAGCCTCATGATCTTTAATCAGAACGATAAAATTACAAGTTATATACCACATCTTGGTGTTCTTGATAACTAGACGAATGTAGACATCGCTTACCGGCAGGACTCCAAAAAATCACTTCAGGCCATGTGTCGATGCTATGTAGGTATTGATTATTACGCCTTTAATCATCAGTTAGCCTCATGGAGTTAAACAAATACATATCTACTTTCACCACATTCAAAATAACTTTTTAGACCAGAGACTAAAGACCACTCTGAAACTTGTAAACCAAATATTTGTTCAGTTTGGGTTTTTCTTGGTTGAGAGGGGTTTAACTGTTTACATTTTAATTTTTCCTGCTCAATCTGAACAATTTCACATTATTTACAATGCTTGACAGGCAGGTCCAGTTATAACTTATATTACCAACTTACTTAAGCACAAATCAGTAGAGCTTAATCCCGTTTGAAAGTAACCACTCTTACAAGAACATCTACCACTGCTACATTCACTTTTGCTTACTGGAGAACAGTGGGAATCAGTACTACATGACTGGCCAAGGTATCTCTCTAAAATGAAATTACATATTACTTTATATGAACTTTGTTAGCTTGTTAGCAGATTGTTTGTATCTTGAAAAATTTAACCTCCTCAGAACTGTAGGAATTCATGTGCATTTAATAGATCAACACAGAAACGGAATATTATTTGCATTCAGAACCTCAAAAACATTCACTGTAGTTAAATGGTAATGAATATATTCATGACACTTGGCAAAAAAGAAAAAGAAATAAAAGCTGTCACTATTAGTGACAAATTCCCCCACCCTCCGTGCCAGACCCCCGCCCCCTCTCCCACGAAGCGTGCCCAAAAATGCTACAGTTGTCTGAGCAAAATATGCCAGAATAGTTTAGGTGTGAATTTTTGACACTTCAAAATGCTCATGTGCTAGAAAGATATTGACCGGACACGACAAAATGCGAACATCAAATTGTGGCATTTATCTGACAGACCAAGGTCACAGGCACTACACACCTTTGGGCTCTGACAAACATTTAAAAATGGTCATTTTAAAATCGGTCCATGGTTAACGAGACATGAAGCAGAAAGGGAATAAAAAATATAATGCACTTGATATTGACCCGAGATATCTGGATCATGTAAGTAGCATATTCTCAGGCTAAAAAAGTTATTTGCAGAAAATGACTTCTAAATCTATATATAAACAATTAAAGCAAAAATAACGACTGCATGCAGAAAACTGATATGTCAAATTATGACCTTGACCTTGACCCAAGGGATCCAGGTCTTAACACGACACACCCTTGGGATTAGACGAACATTTTTGCAAACTGATTTCAAAATTCCTCAATGAGCTAAAAAGATATGGAACGGGCACAAACAAAAACACACATCATTTTGTGACCTTGACCTTGATCTGAGAGACCCACCTCCAGACCCTTCTCAATATGGGTATAATTTGTGACAAATTATTTTCAAATTCTCCTATGAATGTTGAAGTTTCAGTCCGGACAAGAATTTACACGGAGGAACGCACACACACGTGCCCACATCGGGGGCATCAAAACTAGCAAACATACAATATCATGTTTCAAATCATTCTTTAGAAAAATATGCTAAATTTAATCTTGCTTCGTTTCATATAAAATGATATACAATCAAATACACACATGCTCTCTTACATTTATTCATTCCTGTTCAGCATCTGAAAATCTGTTTTGATATTCCAATTCAATGCATTGAATTGTTATAAAGATATCTAAAGAAAAAACATTAAATTACTGGCAGAAAGCTAAGTAATATGTTAGAACATAAATTAAATATATATAGCCCGGGTGACAGGGTCGGAAAAGTCGCCTGGAGAATGTTGCATAAGATTGTATTACATTTACAAAAAGTTTGGGATTTTTTTTAATAGTGGTGACCGACTTTTACAATATGTAAATATTACGTTTTATGCAATAAATTTTTCAGGAGTTATCATTTGTATATTAAAAAGTCAATATGTTTCTACTGATATTTTGAAAATCTTTTAATAATAAATCATTAAAAATGAGGTGACCGACATTAAATGTTCGTCAATGTATTTCATCTATATCGCGATTATGAAATAAAGCAAACAATGTTTATCGTAATGTAACGACGTTTCCCCACGACATCACTATCTTCCATCTCACTTGAGTAGTAAATGTTTATAGGGTCCCTTCTGTGTCTGGTGAAGACAGACAAACAGCCACAATAACATAATAGTGTGTGTGTGTGTCTCAAGCAGTCCAGATTACATGTAAACTAGTCATGGGTCCAGATAACCGTTATACAGTACGCATGTTTTTCAAGGGCGCTGCGAAAGAACAAACGAAACGGCAGAAATTAGCCACCAAAGTTGTACAAATTTTTGATCACAAGTCATCGTTTGACATCATTTATCAGCATAACTAAGAATAAAAAGCAGGATTCGATATATCGAATACATAACAATCATTATGTTAATGGACAAACCGGTGGAATTGCATGAACTACCTGATAACAAGATGTTAGCAGAATACATATTAATCAAAATAATTATCTAATTCAAACATTATTCTGTAACAAAATATAACATGTACGCTGCCTCGGTATACAACTCGTAGAATGTGGTTATTTGTTTCTTCTCACGTTACTGTGGCAATTCCACGCAGCGCTTACCTCCCCCAGAACCTAGCAACTGATCTGGAAGAATCGATTTTAAAATTTATGCCCCATTCTACAGCCTACACATTTTGTGTTCATTATTTATTGTATTTTACGCGCAATAATATCTTACTAGAATAATGCCTTTATTAAAAGTATAATAACAATGCACAGTATAATTCATATCCACGTTTGTTACAAGTGAAACTGTGTTCGAAACCAGCCTGTAATAAGTCTGGTTGGTTTAGTAATGTTTGTTTGATAAGATATCGAGACAGAGGTCATAGCTATAGAGAAGTGGTCCTGGAATCCCGTTTCCATTTAAAACAACATAAACATTATCTAAGTGTTTCGATAAAATTTTTATTAGAAATATTGTATATATTTTTGTTAAATACATCTTACATTTCGCATAATTTATTACACAGTGTGTATTATGTCATTGAGTTTTACCTTACCAAAGACGAAAAAGTTCCATTTATACGGTTATTTCATTCATAGGGGGCAAATTAATTTACCTTCATTATGTAGTATTTTGTAATGTTAACTGAAAGGATAACAGAGATTTGTATGACATAATCATTTACAGAATCACGTAGAAATTGTAGCATTCTATGTATTTTGGACAAATATACATATCTATATGCCATACGTGTTATTACTGTTCTGCTGAAATGTTAGGATTATTTCGGGGGCGATTGCTTACTGCTTGCTTATAGGCAGATCGTACCAAGAGAATCTGAACCGTATTGTTAACTCTGTGGCTTATCGCCCCAAAAATCTAAATTTTCAATAATCAAAGGTATCATTTACATTGTAAGGTTCCTGTAAACTTAATTGATGTCGAAAATATTCAAATACGATATAAATCCAGCAGCAATATCAATCACATTTCTAAATTTTAAATATGTATAATATACTCAGTAATGTTTTGAAAAATCGTGGTCTAATAGCACCCAAAGATACGCATCTACCTTAACCCTTACCCTGCTAAATTTCTATTATGAACTTGTACATCTTGACAGTACCATTAACTGTTAAAAGTTTTTTTACCAAAAAAGAAACTGACTGAATGGCGAACAGTGCAGATCATGATCTAGATCTACACTTGTTGCAAGGCAGACTTAATTTTGTCCAGCATGATAAGGGTTAAAGTTTGGTGCAGGACTGCCTTATAATTAGGAAAGTAAATTGATCTGCTTAGGGCTGCTTTGTCATGAAAATAATGTACACAAATAAAAATGTAGCTTCCGTAAAATTTCAAGACATTTAATATATATAATGATAAAAAGAATAAACTACTTGAATGACACATGTGGTCACTGCATAATGGACTAAAATGGTCATTCAATGAATAATAAAACTGCTTTAATTAAGATATTATATACATATATAACAGAAACATGTTTTAATATATTGAGGTTATGTAGCAGTTATTTGGTCAAAAATGTGCTTCCGAGGTTTAGTCGAAAAAAGTTCCTAATAAATAGATCTTATTTTTTCCATTTTAGCGTATTTGCGCGTAAGTCGGTAACCAAATGGGCATTTTTTCACTCGCGGAATGTATTTTACATAAAATGAGACACTTTTCATGCTTATATTCGCATACTTTTGATTTGTTTACTTGAAAACGAAAATAGGGTGTTTATTCTGTGGACCGCTTTCTGAAAAGCGGCAATATGAGGGTACCTGATTTCAGTTTATTTGCAATGCACGGCATATTATTCAAGACCCCTTTTTCTTTTTGATGTATGGATATCTTGTTGAAAATAGGTCTACGACGGAGAGAAAAGAAACTGTATTAAAATTGATCTCAAGTAACTGAATTTTATATGAAAAAAGGAGCACTTTCTTTGACTGGTGTATACGAAGAGGTAATACGCACACAGAATAATTTCACATCGCGTAAAATTATTCTGAGTGTTTTGATATATTTAAACATGGTTGTGGGACCTCCGTGGCCGAGTGGTTAAGATCGCTGACTTCAAATCACTTGCCCCTCATCGATGTGGGTTCGAGCCTGAAGGTACAATATAGATATTTTTCTGGCTAAAAGTATTAACTTGTGAAATACAAGCAGTATTTTTGATAGAACTTATACAGGTATATAATAAAGTGTGATGTCGTTCTTTTACATCATTCGGTTCCAAAAGGTCTTTTTATAAAATAGTAGCACTCTTTCTCGACATCTCTATGGCACAAGCTAATAATTACGTCGACGTGACGTTAATATCGTCGTGTTTTAATAAAAGGAAACTAGTGGCTTCATACTAGAATAACTCTTTTTTTAAAATTAGATTAATATAAGTCTCGTTCAACACATTGAAATAATCAATGATGTTTCTAAGAATAATGAATAAATTCCATGCTTAAGTATTTCGCTTGGATTTTGTGGTGTTACACATACATTTGTCCGTGATCGCTATATTCTCATGTCTAGCGGAAAATTGGAGATAACAAAATTGTATAATTGTTTTTCAGTTTATAGTTTAAAAATGAGTGGGTTTCAAATGAGGTGTTGGCCTCAATACTTGTTAGCTTAAAAGAAGTCAGACATTATTTTATCCAAGACTGTGTGCATTTTCTTTTTCATTGGCTAGGAACGTAGTTATGTTTGAAAATATCAAGTTTTAATGTTTTCAAACTTCTGCCGTTGCCGAATGACAACTATTTCCTGGGTGCAGCTTTGCATAATCAACTTTTAAATTGTTTTACGGCAGAAATTTTACATGATATTATATTTTTTCTATCTATTTACATGATACAGCATCAACAGTCGTTGTTTAGGCCAAAACTGAGCGTATTTTTAGTGATAAAGGAGTATAATTACATTCTCCTTATTCGTTCTATTGAAAATTATGACGTTTTCATTTTGTATGAACCGCAAAATGAAATGCTCTAAAGTTACGATAACGTTGCTTAGTGGTGACATATCGCTGTTTTGACGACGTCTACGTGTAGTCAGGGAGGACGCTCCTTAGTGACGTCGTAGTTGTTCTGTCTTGTGAACATAATGACCGGAAAGCTGATTATAATGTTCAATGCAACAAAATATGTACATAAATGCAATATAGCACTGTTTACAAATGGAACTGAACTAATGAACTAATGTAAATATAAGAAATTAGTTTATTTTTTTTCAGAGATCATGCGAAATGAATGACAGAATAGGATCAGCAAAAACAATTATGTTAATGTCGTTCATTTTGCATTAACTCCGAAAAAAATTCATTACTTAAATGATTATTCACTGCAATTCTAAAATCTTATTATTTTTCTCACTGACTTTATACACTAATCATAACTTCTAACGCCTCCTAGAAATATTTGGTAATATTTTTCATAAAACTGATATTTATGAAATTTTCTCATAAAGTTTGAAAGTTTAAATAGCATATAAAACATTTAACAAAATCGAATAATGCCATGATATCAATTCAAGTATTTCACGATTTTAAAAAGACACTAATATACACATAAATGTCGAGAATTTTACAAACCTGTGACTTTAATTATAATGTATGATCATAATACAAACAAACTTAGTACTGTATCCTGACATATCTTGGAAAAAATAAATTTGGATTTGTATTTGACCTTGTATCAGTGGCAATCAATATCTACACATCTAAATTCTTATGAATTTGGGATCACTTCTTTATTGTGTATATCTGTGACTTTTTAAATTCAAAAATGGGAAAAAGTTGTAAAATAAATGAATTGATGTTTTTGCATTATTAAATTTTATTTAAATTTTTGTTAGTTTCTAAGAGCATATCAGTTTCTAGCTGACTGATTTTGCAGAAGGTTCGTTCAGAACTTATGAATAGTATATTTATACCTGTAAAACGGCTTGCTGGCTCAATTAAAAAGATATCCATCACAATTCTATGTTGCTCCAACTGAGCATTTTCACGTAATTTAAATGCATGTTTTGGTTGCTAGGCAATACAAAATATTAAAAGTCTTAGGAAATTATCATCCAGCTTGCCTAATCAGATAACAATTAACTGATATCAGTTCAATAAATATTATATCTAAGACTGTAAAGACATTACAGCAATGGTTGCATTAGTTTATACAAATTTGTTTGAGCTCGATTATGATGAAAGCTTCAAGCTTATCGGAATCACTCTTGAGTCCGCTACCTGGAAAAACCAATACTGGTGTCATATGAGAAGTCATGATCGCGACCCTTTTGGGGCTCGAACCCACGATCCCTGGATTGAGCGGTTGCATTATATATTGCACACTATGACAAAAATAAGCACAGCTATATTGCTGATCAAGATATGCAAGTCTTAGATGGAATTGTATTACTTAAAGGATAGGTCCCAATGTATCTTACATTAATAACTTACTTAAACACGAGTCAGTGGGGCTTGATCCCGTTTGAAAGTAGCCAATCATACAAGAACATGTACCACTGCTACATTCGCTGTTGCTCACTAGAGAACAATTGGAATCAGCACTACATGATTGCCCAAGGTATCTCTCTGAAACAAAATTACATATTACTTGACATAAACCTTGTTAGCTTGTCAGCAGCTTTTCTGTAAACAAATGCATTTGTAGCTGCTTGGTATAGAAGGGGTTTCACCATGCAACATTATAACTTTACTGCACTATCTAATCAATTTCTCATTATTTCCAGTACATATTGCTGATTGATGGACAGGTCCCTTTGTTACTCATATTAATAACTTACTTATGCACAAGTCAGCGGAGCTTGGTCCTGTTTGAAAAAGACTAGGTACCTCTTCTACATCCACTACTGATTACTATAGAACAGTTGGAATCAGCACCACATGTTGGACTAAGGTATTCATGTAGAAATACATATAACACTACGGTCTTGTAAAGCACATAGGTACGAGTAGTTATAACAAAACAAACGCTAATTTAACTAGTTTATTTCAAAATATTTCAGCATCTCTACTATTCAGTAGTACAATGTGAAATGGAAAGATTTAACAAGAGTAAGAATCATAATATATGTCTTAAATTGTTGTGTCGTCAAAATACTGCTCTACAACAACAAAAATGGAACACACTCTATAAGATCGTTTTAAGCATAGAAAGCAAGAAAACAAAATGATAGCAAATTTTGGTTTGACTAAGTCTGTTCATGACAGTTATTGAGATATGAAACACCCCTCGTGTCCCATAACGCCGGCTTAAGCGTAAGTCTATAATAGTAAGACTGAACATACTCAGATTCCTTAAGGATCTAAAAATATAACACAACTGAGTCCAAGTACGAGGAGACCTTATACAGCCACCACACGGCACTTTAAGATTGCTGAGATGGTTAAAAAGTTAAAACAGATCATGTTGAAGTATACCGGCAACCAAAACTTGGTTTGTTCGAGTCCGTTTGTGAGAGGTAATGAAATGTGCAACACGCATCATGCCCAAAAGACGATTACATTTTTAGAAGTAAACTCGAAATAGGAGATGCAACGAAAATAGTAACTGAAACAAAACATAATATGAAATCAAAATAGTACTAGATAATTATGTCTGTTTAACCTAAAAACATACCTTGAGCTTGGGTTCCACGTAAAATTGGATACAGGGAACACAGGCATACCTACAGAACAAACAAAATGTACACCTGTATGTGCGGTGGGTTTATTGGTATGCTGAAACAATTTCGCATGTTGGACATGGAGCAAGTCACGTGACAGGTTTTCGATCCTGTACAGCTTTTTTTTTGTTTTTTGTTTTTTTTGTTCGTAGATGTGTGATACACGAACACATTATTTAAATGATAAAATATTCTATTGATATATATATTATTTTTTTTTAAAAAGAAAAAAAAATTGCGTCACGTGACATGTTTCGACCATCTTGCTAACACACCGTAAATTACAACCATCTCGGATGACCGTGACCTAATTCACGCGATCCATTTGTTTACATTTTTATGTCTACAATTTTCGCCTTTCATGTGGTACATTTGACTTAAGATACAAGAATTTTATAATTTGGTGGCAATGGATTACCACGATTATCGGAGATTTGTGGAATTATGCTTTTTCTTAATATTGAATTGTAAAAACAGGTTGTGTATGACGTCATCAATATCCGCGTACATAACATGTAAACAAATAATCAGCTGTTCAGTGAGCTGCTCACCTTTGATAGAGATGAGTAAATGGAAATGTGTTTACATTACTTCTGTTAGGATTCTGGTTAGGAAAGTGTGGTTAGTTTGCATAAACTATAGATATTTGATATTTTAGGATAAAATTTAATATATTTAGATTGCCATGACCTGCAGATGACCTCAATTATTTTTGAGATCATTAAAGGGATAGCATTATGACTGATCTGAATCTACATTTCTGGCGGCGGAAAAACTTTTGACTTGTTTTTTCTGTCTTACTACAAATTTGGAAACAAACTAAATGTCTGTTGTGACAGAAAGTACATTTAGTGGCCATGTACCAAGATGGGTATAATTAGTGGCGTGATACCTACTTCCGGAAAGCGGTAGAGGGCAGGATGTTTTACAGACTGAAGAGAAGACTTTACACAAACGCCACAGAGAACAAATGTATGTAAACTACTTCTTATAATACATCTCCGTTGGTAAGTCCCCGTTCTCTCCCTAGACAACAGCGTATACAATAATGGCGACGAGGATTCAAATGGCAATTTAACGGGCAGATATCGTCACTTGCCGTAAGAGGTAGACATCTGTTTCAAGGTGACCTTTTGTCATAGGCCGGCACGGTATAAGAATGAAACTGATTACACTACCTAAGGTTTGGCAGTGACTTGAAAGTTAAAAGCCCAGTCTGAAGGGTTTAGCAGGCTGATGAATAAATTTCAGACTTCTAGTTTGATTTATTTATTATATGATCATTTTTTAGGTTTTAGGTTTCGGTCAGGCAGAAAGCGTTTGTAGCCTTGGGGGATAAATATAATTATTAATATAATTGAATGTAAAGTGTCGGTGTTTTGAGCCAAGTAAGTACCTTTTCAACTTATGCCAGAAATTAGTTAAAATGTTCTTACGAAACCTGTACAATCTAAATGAAGTCTTCTAACTCACCTTGCCCTTTTTACAGGTGCACACAGATTACAGAATTATAGAGTAGCTGTCTTCTAGACCTACCTATTTTCAGCAATATAGACGGAAATAAGTTGGTTTAGTTTTGTTTATACGTTTGGGACTACATTTTAGTGTTTTCAATACACTGCTGAAAAAAATAATAATTAATATTTATTGTTTGAGTCTGAGTGACCGGTTTTAAAATTTGAGATAGAATTTGTTTTTGTGCACAAGTAACTGTCTGTAGCACGTAATCTGAGATCATTTGTTTTTGACGTATTCTATACTCGATACAAAATTTAACTGCAAATTACTTGACCATCTGAAACTAAATTATTTCTTCAGTATTCTGTACTGGAAATAAATTTATGTAAACAAAAAATATTTGTGTGAGTATTTTATTCTTAAATCCATCTAGATCTATACGTAAAGAAGTATAAGAACCATCTGAAGCAGATGACAGAAGAACAAGGGGTCATACTACAAGGTACAGATATTAGACAAAAAGAAAGATCTTCAAGACAACAGACATCTAGACATTTAAAAAGTAAAAGGTGGTCAAGATCATATGATAGATCTTCGTCATCTGAAAGGTATAGATCATCTGAAACATCAAGATCATCTGATAGGTCAATGGGGTCAATTAATGGCAGTAGATCTAGGTGCAGAACTTACAAGTGCCTAACCACGAGGTTTAATGCAAATATGCGGGCTACAGTGGTATTGTTATGTAGAGCATGCAGTATTTGCAGAGGCTATACTCTGTTGGAAGCTGAAAAGTTGATGCCTCGCTCTACAATTCCTCCATAAAGGAAGGCTACTTGGCCTGTTATATAGAGCATTTGGTATTTGCAGAGGCTAAACTCTTTCGAAAGCTGAATAGATGATGCCTCGTTCTATGATCCAACGATAAGGTTTAAGCCTTCATCATTGCAAGATGGAGTGGAAAATGTAATTGCTTATAGCAGTTTCACATTGACTCCAGAACAGAAGGAAATACTGCACCACAAGAAAAGAACATCTGAGCTTTGTTAGGCTCACTAGATAGTTTAGATATTACCTTTAAGAAAAAGTCTCCAAAATGAGAACAGATTATTCGAACATGACTTGGTTATTAAGGTTAAAGGAACCACAGGGTTAGCTGGCACTATGGCTTGAGGAATTGTCTCAATACAACATAGTTGTAAAACATCGGCCAAGTTTAAATACGGAAATGTGGATGCACTTTCAAGAATTCCGGGCACCTTGGTCTGTGTACAGCATACATAACTGGCATTAAGCCTGACGATTTGCCATGCGGTGGTTGTTATTACTACAAAAGATCTCAAAAGCCGTGGGGCCAATTCACAGAAAAAGTAGATGATCGGTTAAACTGCCATTGCAGGAAGGTCAGACAGCGGTTAGGAAGGACAGTTATGTTCATTTAGGGGTAACTGCAGAGATGAACAAGTCAACCCTAGAAGTATTTTTTGTAAAGGATACTGTTCGTTCGGAGTAAATCACTGCAGAGTCCAACAGTAAACCAGAATTTAAACAGTCCTGGGATCCAAGAGAGTGTATATGTCTTCTAGATGGTACATCTGAGAGAGAAACTACAAGTCTTTTAGACAGTACTATGAAAAGTGAAGAAACTAGTCTTCTAAACAGTGCTCTTACCGTAGACCACGTGGGTCTAGGCGGAAGTGAATCACATTTCGATATCTTTACTCTGGGGAATTGTGATCAGCACTACCTTTGCGCATGCCCTATAAATGTAGTGATAGATCCCAGTACAACTCAGCTTTCTTGTTGGGGATTCTTTTTTGATGAGTTGCAAACAGAACAGGCAAAATACAAAGATATGCATATTATTCACTACTGGTCGAAAAGAAAGAAAAAACCGGATGAAGGAATTCTATTCCATTCAAGTTCAGAAGCAAAATAATTTTGGTTTAATAAAGAAGTATTCCTGCTGTGATGGTATACTTTTTATGAAGAATCCAGATGCAGAAAATCTTCAGTTGACAGTGCCAGAAAGTCTGAAAGAAAGGCGTTGATTTGGCACCATGATATACCTTCTTCAGTGCATCAAGGAGTAGCACGAACTAAAACCAAGCTGAAGGAAACATTCTTCTGAGGCTGGCTTTCAAAAGATGTCGAATTATGTATTTACCTGTAACATTTGCAACCGGAAAAAAGACAGCAAAACGCTATGGTAGAGTTCCTTTGACAGAATTCCATTACAGTAATGTCAAAGACTTCCTTCCTGGCCATAGTGGAAAATTATCTGGAAATGGGACGTGTCTATTTCACAGTCGACGAGTTCGTCAAAAACCTTTCTGTCCAATATTGGCAGGGCGATGAAAGGCTGAACTATATATAAAAATAACGTTTAGAAGCTTCTGGACCTTCCTTAACATGTGGTTTAAGCATACAATGCAACAAAAGGAAGACGGTACATCAGATACTTTCCAAAATATGACAAAGCGTTGGAAAAAGAAGCAGGAGACGAGAGTGTGATGATATATTGGATCTGGACCTAAACGAGGACGAACTTTTTGCGTTGCCACAAGTCCAGTCTAATAATGAAAGTGCAGTACAAGACCTCAGGAATGATGAACGCCACGTTACATTTGGCAGCGGTATGACCGTCGATTCCCAGTAATCCACTGTTGGATGAAGAAAAGACCAGCGCCAGCAGTCCCTTAGGAATCTTTAATAATCTCTATAACAGTTCTGAAGAAACAGAAGACAGATGATATTCTACACCAGGTCAGAGAAATTGTAGAGAAAAGAAGAAAACCTACGGGCAAAAGCCGTTCCCGACACTGCTGGGTACATTGCTGTACTGAACAAAGCAGCTACATGAAGGTACACGATTTCAAGTACCATATTCCCGGGATTTCGACGAAAGGCTCAGACCTG
>NW_026461917.1:0-55991 GCF_021730395.1 Mercenaria mercenaria
GATCCCATGAAAAGTATGGCCTCTAGAGAGGTCAAAAGGTTTTTTTATTATTTGACTTACTGACCTAGTTTTTTAAGGCACATGACCCAGTTTCATACTTGACCTAGATATCATCAAGGTGAACATTCTGACCAATTTTTATAGAGATCCATTCACAAGTATGGCCTCTAGAGAGGTCACAAGGTTTTTCTATTTTTAGACCTACTGACCTAGTTTTTGACCGCACATGACCCTGTTTCGAACTTGACCTAGATATCATCAAGATGAACACTCAGACCAATTTTCATACAGATCCCATGAAAAATATAGCCTCTAGAGAGGTCACAAGGTTTTTCTATTATTTGACCTACTGACCTAGTTTTTGAAGGCACGTGACCCACGTTCGAACTTGACCTAGATATCATCAAGATAAACATTCAAACCAACTTTCATACAGATCCCATGAAAAATATGGCCTCTAGAGAGGTCACAAGGTTTTTCTATTATTTGACCTACTGACCTAGTTTTTGATGGCACGTGACCCACTTTCGAACTTGACCTAGATATCATCAAGGTGAACATTCTGAACAATTTTCATGAAGATCTCATGAAATATATGGCCTCTAGAGAGGTCACAATGTTTTTCTATTTTTAGACCTACTGACCTAGTTTTTGACCGCACGTGACCCAGTTTCGAACTTGACCTAGATATCATCAAGATGAACATTCAGACCAACTTTCATACAGATCCCATGAAAAATATGGCCTTTAGAGAGGTCACAAGGTTTTTCTATTATTTGACCTACTGACCTGGTTTTTGAAGGCACATAACCTAGTTTCGAACTTGACCTAGATATCATCAAGGTGAACATTCTGACCAATTTTCATGAAGATCTTTTGAAATATATGGCCTCTAGAGAGGTCACAAGGTTTTTCTATTTTTAGACCTACTGACCTAGTTTTTGATGGCACGTGATCCAGTTTCGAACTTGACCTAGATATCATCAAGCTGAACATTCTGACCAATTTTCATGAAGATCTTTTGAAATATATGGCCTCTAGAGAGGTCACAAGGTTTTTCTATTTTTAGACCTACTGACCTAGTTTTTGACGGCATGTGACCCAGTTTCGAACTTGACCTAGATATCATCAAGATGAACATTCTGACCAACTTTCATAAAGATCCCATGAAAAATGTGACCTCTAGAGTGGTCACAAGCAAAAGTTTACGGACGGACGGACGCACGCACGCACGAACGGACGACGGACACTGCGCGATCACAAAAGCTCACCTTGTCACTTTGTGACAGGTGAGCTAAAAATGGTAAAGTTTACAGAAGAGCAGTAAAGTATATTGTTCTGGAATTCAGGCTATTTGGTGGGCGTTTTATTCATTTTATTGGTGGTTTTAAAAATGATAGTCAGCTTGTTGAAAGTCGAGGTGAAAAAGCAATGTTATCCCCTTCTGAGTCTGGAATTAATTTTGCAGTGGCTTCGATGAGCGTGTTGAGAAAGTTTGATCCATAACATATGACGGAGGTAATGAACAACCACAACTGGGGATTCTAACTCTTTCTGATGCATTTGATGGATGGTCGTTTTGCTTAACATTTGATGGCCAAAAGCTTAAACAAGGACACGCATGAATGAGATATGGAGACTGGTGTCTTAACTGATAGAATTTGTTTCAGGATTCGCCTAAACTTAATTAGTTTTAAAAAAAAAAGCGTAGTTTTACAAACTAACCTTGTAAAGGTGTTTTATGTTTTGTGATTTTTCTGTCACATAACAAATTCGCTTGCTTATATGTTCATTTTCAAGACTGGGTGGAAGTCACAATACATATATAACTACATTTTATCATATAGTAGGGGATTTAGTTGTAATTTTCTGAATATTGTTCAAGATATACGCCTAAATGTCTGAGAAATTTTATACATGTTCTCCGAATATTATGAAAAAATATTGCTAAAACTGTGTGAGAGTTTAAGTATTTCTTTTTTTTTCTTTTTCACAATTTAGATATTACTTTTCTGGAAACAAATTAACATTTGTCTTATTTGAATGTTACAATAAAGAAACGACCTATTTTTCTAAATAAAAATTTATTATTATCACATTGATTTATCACAGAACATATTGATTTACAAAGGAAAGATTATGTTACATTTTGATTTACAAATGAAACATAATAATAAATATAATAATAGTATACGGTCAATTTTTTGTTTTGTTTTTATCATTGTATCTTGACTTCACTGACTTACCTAATAACGAAATTTTACATAAAAGCGACGAAAGCTTTTAAAGTTCGTAAAATGAAAAACTTTCGAAATATGACAGGCTACTGTACTGAAATAGCAATAAGAGTTAATTTCATATGTTTACGAGAACTTACATTATGCTTCTGGTCATTGAAACTTTTTTCCCCCATGATTTCAAATACATTCAAGAAACATTCAAAATCAGAATTAGGTATGTTCACAAAAGTGATCGCATTATGTTTCAATGGCAAATCACAAGTAACAAAATAGCTCAGTAATATCACAGCACATATCTTGTGCAAAGGAATGTAAAAAATAAGGTAATTGTTTAACACATACACAGTAGTTAACATGAATAAAGGTTTTGACTAGTATTTGTCTGAAACACAGGTATATTTCGTCGTACACTGATGGCAACTGACAAAATGATTTTTTTCTCGTTTCTCTCATGTCGAGCCAGTAGGGATTTTGTTGAGAACTCAGTCCCACAAGAAGAACACACAAAAATCTTTAGTTTCCCCCATGTTTGTTGGCACGGTGAGACCTCAGGTCAAAGAAATCCTTGAATGGCTTTCCACAACATACATATTTCCCCCGATTATAATGTTTCATAAGATGCCGGCGAAGATTATATTTTTTGGTAAAACGTGTGCCGCATACATCGCATACGTATTCCACCATTTCTGAAACATAAAGATGATTTTCTATTATACATTCAAATCTGTAAACAATTTAAACTTGCTAATGTATTTCATTTCCAGCGACTAAAGTAGATTATGTATGCGAAACATGAACAAGTAGAAATCATGTAGAACAAAGACAGGTTTAAATTCGTACATTCTTCAAAGCAAAATAACTTTACGCATTCAAATATTTAGGGAAAAAAACCAAAAATTCAGCAAAGAGGATGGAGCATTTTAATATTGCTCCGGGCCATAGCATTTTTCAAAAGTGCTCCGGACCATAGCGCTTCTGTTTTTGTCAGGCCGTGGCGACAAGCACCGATATTATCCAGAAAAAATTCACTCATCGGTCTAAAATCGGAAAAGCCACATAATAACTAACGAATTATGGCCTGAAGATGATTTGCAAATCAATTAGAGCATCTTTAAGTGAAATGTTCCGTGCCATAGCACAGCAATTTGTGATCAACGAAATGCGCCGTTACACTTTTTGCAAAAAATATCAATTTTTCTGTATTCTTACCAGCACCGAGTGTCTGCCTTTAATTGAGGAAGGCGTTTGTCTTTATTTTATGAAAATCCGTCAAGTATTTAGAAAGATACGACTAATTTTCTTACCCGAATCGAGCTGATTTGTTGTCATTTCAGGGTCCGTACCTTACCATTTGGTCACGTGGGTTCCCCACAGTGGTATTCAGACAAGGTTGTGCATCTGAGCAACTCTGAATCCATTCTTTTAAAAAGTGTATGAGGAGTTGAACACACCAGGCATCATTTTGTGAAATTAAGAAATGGCCATAATTGTAGAAAAAATAGCCACAGAAAAAAAGTCCATTATTTGTGGTCATCTTCACATAAAGGTCCTTCGTCTGCGAAACTTTCATGCACATCCTTTCTATAGTTTTTGAGGAGTTGGACATAAATGTTTTTTCTCAATATTCAATATAGCAAAACTATCAAAATTATTGGCCATAACTTCAGTAAGAAAAGTCATAGCAAAAGTTCCTTCCTTTATGGTCATCTGCACATCAAGCTTGTTCATCTGTGAAAGTTAGCACATCTGACTAAAAATGTGGGAGAAGCTGGTCATACAATAATTTTCTCTATATTCTATATAGCAAAACCATCAAAGGCCATAACTACAGTAACAAGCTCGACTATTCGAAATATTGTCACAAAAGCAGGAAATTATTACCCAAAATGTTAAATATCAAAAGAGTTTTAAGTTCGAAAGGGGACATAATTTGACCAAAATGCATATCAGAGTTACGGGACTTATGGGACTTAATGCTATCAACTAGTTTTATAACCCCGAAGAAACATGGTAAGTTTCAATTCCATATCTGCATTAGTTTTGGAGATAGTAATTTGCATGTAAAACATAACCAGAATTTGCTCAAAATACATGTTAGAGTTATGGAACTTGACCCAGTGAGGTTGGTAATTGACCTAGAAAAAGAATAAGTAAGTTTCAAAGCTATATGCCTTTTGGTAATAGCTGTATGTACAGTCCCTGGCCGCGGATTTTTCAAAGTCCGTGCTTCCCCGCGATTGGACCCTAGCGCGGAAAATTTCCTGAGCCGCGGGGATGCGCGTTTTTTCATGCATCTCCGCAATACATTTAACAGCGTCCGCCGTGTCCAAATGCAATAAAATCGATTGCGGTGTCCCGCGATGATGGTCGCGGCGCATCGCGATGAAGTGCCGGTGGTTCGCGGTGAATTGCAATGAATCGCCGCGATTTACAGGTAAATGCAGTGGCTTGTTGTTATGTATACAGTTAATTTATATTTCAACACTATGATGGGATAAGAAATGAATAAATTAAACAATGTTTTATATTTTTGAATCATTTATTTCTTCTTACTTTTCTATTTCAGGTGTTATTTCCATTAACTCATATAATTCAATAAATGCAAGGATTATATCTTTAAAACATCAGGGTTATGAAATTTAATATTATCATGTCTTTGAACTTGTATAATACATGTATATATACATGTACTACTGTATAATTTGTTAATTCATTTAGACAAGATGAAAATAAATAGTATTTTGTATTTTGCAAGCATTTATATCTTCTAACTATTCTATTTCAAGTATAATTTCCACTAAATTCTATAATTTCATAAATGCACAAAAGACTGTCATTGCTTTTAAAATTCCGGCGTTATGTAATTTCATTGAACTCGTATACTATAATTAGCTAATTCATTTTAACCAGATGATTTTGGTTTTGAATAATATTGCAACAATATTTAATAAAACACTATTTATGTTGAAGTAATTGATGCTGATGGCTGAGTTGCGAAAATACATCACACATCGAAAATTCGATTTCATTCATCAACGTATTGTGGTCGATAATTGCCCCAAGTTCGATGATGCCCATTTGTTTTAATTCCGAGATATGAATTTAATTATAGTTGATTACTTATTTTCGTGTTTCATGCCATGTTCTAAATTTTCCACTGATCAGTTCGTTAACCAATAAAAATGTTACTAGTCAAGCATTAAGTACACGTGAAAATTAAAGACTTGAAAACAGTCATTGTTCACCATAGTTGTGATATTGTGTTTAACTTAAAAGTTATAGAATTACGCTGGAATTAAAAAGTAACCTATAATGGCACTTCGTCAACGGACGAATTAAATTTCGCATTTTCTTGTAAAATACTTGTGTGACGACAAGAAACAGATCAGGAATTAAAGGACTTATTAGAACTAACGATGAGGTAATTGAAGATTTCACTTCGTTATCTTATATCTTATTATTTTCCGGGAGTTTTGCATAATATGAGCCGCACCTTGAGAAAACCAACAAAGTAGCTTTGCAACCAGCGTGGGTCCTGACCAGCCTGCGCATCCGCGCGGTCTGCAGGATCTGTGTTGTTCGCTAACTATTTCTCTTACTGCAGTAGGTTATGAAAGCGAACAGCTTGGATCCTGTCTAGACTGCGCAGTCACAAAGCCACTATGTTGATTTTCTCATAACGCGGCTCAATAATATAGTGATTTTTTTTCAGATATTATCAGATTACGAGTTTAAAAATCATATATTTACAGCTTTCTATACTATTTTAGTGACCAAGTCTGCTACATGTAAATAAGGCGTTGAAGGTATTACATAGTAAAATTTAAAAAATGTCGAAAATAAAGTATCTGCATTTAAAACGGAATTGATTTTCCACCCGATAATGTTCTTGAAACATTTGCAATAATAATGATTGATTTAATAAAAACTAGAAATATATATCATGATAACAGATAAATTTTCCATGGATGCAAAATAAATATCATAAAAATATTTTTAAGTCTGTGCTTTTAACTCCAACAGAAATACGTATGTTTTCATTATATAAACTAACTTTTTATGAAATTAGAAAAAAAAAACGATCCATCTATCCATTTTATTGGCCCCAAATTGCCACTAAATAAGGAGCGTTAAAACAACACAGATATACAACACCGATAAGCTACAGATGCGCTTTGAATATAATTATAATGCCATTTTACTTTTTCGCCTCATTGTTTTTGTTATATTTATTTTGGAAACAGTTTGGTGAAATTTGTTACATTGCGCAAGAAAAAGACTGCCACTGCTCATGAACTAAATTGTATGCACTACTACTTTATTTACTAACTTTAAAACATTTAAAATATATTAAAACTTTAACAACACATTTATAACAACAATGTATTTACGTCCGATACCTTCCATTCACAGGTTTATTTTTAGATTACACGCCACGTCTATTTGTCATATCGATAAATATGTTACTCCATGTACTTTACTATTCGCATTATTGTTAACAATTTCGCTTTACTGTATGTTTTTAAACTGACGGCATTTTTTTATTATTAAAGATTTTTTAATTCTGTTTTTTGCCTTTTTTAGCGGAAAGTCCAACTTTAATATCCGCATTGATTTCAATTTATTTACTTTTTAGACATAATAGCTATTTACGACCGCGCGGTTTGAAATTTTACCGGTAATTTTACTGAAAATCGGCCGTTTTTATGTAATTTTGTTTAGCTAAATGTTTATAGCTTAATGAAAATGCCCTGACAATCTAGCTGTATCTATCTTTAAACGATGTGGAAAGTTTGAAGCAAATCTATTGCATAATAAAAGCTCTACACACATTTCCTGTGTACAGGACACCTCAATTTCGCGGTATAATACTTAGCTAAAATTTACCTGTTTACCTGTTGCCTGTCGTCGTCTGCTTGTTTACTGTACTTCCTCACTACTTGATTTTCCTATGGTGGCTTCTTTCTTATACCTATTACCCTGCTCTGTATCTTGTTGATGTCACTATAGGTCCCTAACATCTATCTACAAATGCTGGCCTAACTTTACTTTAAATAATATTTACTGCCTGTGATTCCTACTGAATTTCTTTAAGTTATTTCTTATTAAAGATGTATTACCTTTGTTTCTATTCTATGTAAAATATGTAAAAATTGTGTAAAATTTGGTTAAAACTGTTAGAAATAGCTAAAATTGGATAAAATAAGAGTCGGCCTTTGCCGAAAACGAAAACACAAAGACTCTTTATTTCTGATTTTTATTGTGCCTAAAGATTTAATAAAATTTTATTATAAAATTATATTTAAAACTAATTTGGTAAAAACAGGTTACCATCCTTGCCGAAATGTAAAGTGGTTTACTTAGAAAGTACTTAAACAACGATTTCTTTATATATTTTATATAATATTCTATAAAAAATGCCTGGTATAATGTCTGTTGATAATACATATCACATTGTGCAACTGCTTCTTTACAAAAATAGAAGAGTTTCAAGTGTCAAGTACGTGTATCATACAGTATTAGACTATGCTTAAAATATTGATGACAATAATATAAACAGTATGAAAAGTGACACTTCCTGCAAGTGTGAAATGGGTCAATTTTTGTTTCTCCAACCTCGGTACTCCACAATCACGAGACAGTTTTTGTTAAAAGCTATATATTACTTATATTTCTGTTTTATTTTGCAAATGAATATAAACATTTATCCTCTACAGGAAATCATTAAATTTCACCTTAAAACTACAAAATTGCGACGCAAAGCCCTACGTGTAAATTTTGGAATTTATCCAAAAGGTCAGACAGGAATAAATTTTAATTTGTTAAATACTATAGACAAATTATTAAACTAATGGAATGATTACATATCAACATTAATTTTATTTATTTGTTCTTAAACCCTATTATTTGTCCATTTTAACAGAAAAAAACTAATGCAATTATACATGTAACAACAGTAGAGAGTTTATATAAATTTAACCTACAAAATTTACCTGGATTTCGCGGTGATTGCCGGTGGTCCACCGCGATCCATTGCAATTCACCGCAACCCGCTGAGATTATTCCTCGTGACCCGCCGCGGACATTTAGTGATACTTTTATTGCTGTGTGTTATATAATCATCGCGATTTTTCGCTCTTGTCATCAGCCGTTCAATGTGAAAAAATCATCGCAATTTTCCACTCAAGGCAAATATTTATGCCGGTGGTAACGCGGAAAAAGCAAAATCCGCGAGCCAGGGACTGTACTTGCACGCAAAACTTTAACCAGGATTTTCTAAGTCCAAAAGGGGGCATAATTTGCCCAAAATACAATTCAGAGTTATGGGACTTAATTCTATCAACTAGTTTTATAACCCCAAAGACACATGTGAAGTTTCATTTCAATATCTGCATTAGTTTCGGAGATAGTAACTTGCATGTAAAACTTTAACCAGGATTTTCTAAGTCCAAAAGGGGGCATAATTTGCTCAAAATACATGTCAGAGTTATGGGACTTGACCCAGTGAGGTAGGTAATTGATCTAGAAAAAGAAAAAATGTTTCAAATCTATATGCCTTTTAGTAATAGCTGTATGTACTTGCACGCAAAACTTTAACCAGAATTTTCCAAGTCCAAAAGGGGGCATAATTTGCTCAAAATATATGTTAGAGTTATGGAACTTGACCCAGTGAGGTTGGTAATTGATATAGAAAAAGAAAAAATAAGTTTCAAATCTATATGCTTTATAATGATAGCTGTATGTACTTGCATGCAAAACTTTAACCAAGGTGTGACGCCGACGCCGACGCCAAGGTGAGTAGAATAGCTAAAAATAGTCTCAGAAAAACCTTCTTCCTTCATGATCATCTGCACATCATACTTTTTCCTCTGTGAAAGTCTCAAGCAAATCAGGCTAATAGTGTGGGAGAAGTTAGGCACACAAGATATTTCTCTAGACTCTATATAGCAAACAATCAAAGAACATAACTGTGGTAAAATAGTTATATATAACAAGAGGGCCATGATGGCCCTATATCTCTCACCTGAGTTTAGTTGCTTGCTTAAACAAATTTCTTTGTTTAAGCTTCACTAACAAAAACTAGATGAGTAGGTTGTGGTAAAGATTATTCAAGACATCTACTGAAATCTGTTTAAAAATTAAACTAATGGTCCAAATTTCTTTTCTGTAGCTTCAAAAACAAGAAAGTACTTCAGGTCAGTACTTCAGGGTTAAGAATATTAAAGATGAGTACTGAAATCAGTATCAAAAGTTATAAAAGTGATCCAAATTTCTATGCTGTACCTGCAAAAACAAGAAAGTAGGTCAGTAGATCATTGAAATCTGTATAAAACATTTTATACTTGTGGTCCAAATTTCTTTGCCACCACTTTAAAAACGTATGTCTATGAAAACAAGAGATCACAGAGTGATCTTGGCGCCCACCACTGAGCCATTTTTGATTGTTCCAAATTTCAAGACTAGCTCAAGGTCAAAATCAAGGTCAGATTTCATTTCAGTACACATCACTGTGCATGTGGTCCGTGCTTGTGGTCCAAATTTGAAAGCTGTAGCTTGAGAAATGTGAAAGTAGGTCACAAGATCAATTTCAAGCTCAAATTTAATTTTCGTACACAAAACTATGCATGTGGTCCAAATTTGAAGCTTGTACCTTCAAAAATGTGAAAGTAGGTCACTAGGTCAATGTCAAGGTCAAAGTTTTTTCCATTACACAAAACTAGGCATGTGGTCCAAATTTGAAGGCTGTAGCTACAGAAATACGAAAGTAGGTCACTAGGTCAAAATCAAGGTCAACTCATGTCAAGGTCCATCTTGCCACTCAAAACTATACATGTGGTCCAAATCTGAATGTTGTAGGTTATTGACAAGAAGATTATAAAAGCTTTCCCTATAGAAGTCTATATGAACCATGTGACCCCCGGGGCGGGGCCATATCTGACCCTAGGGGGATAATTTGAACAAACTTGGTAGAGAACCACTAGATGATGCTATCTTACAAATATCAAAGCCCTAGGCTTTGTGGTTTGGACAAGAAGATTTTCGAAGTTTTTCCCTATATAAGTCTATGTAAACCATGTGACCCCCAGGGCGGGGCCACATTTGACCCTAGGGGGATAATTTGTACAATCTTAGTAGAAGACCACTAGATGATGTCACATACAAAATAGGAAAGCCCTAGGCCCTGTGGTTTTGGACAAAAAGTTTTTCCCTATATAAGTCTATATAAACCATGCGACCCCCGGGCAAATAATTTGAATCATCTCGGTAGAGGACCACTAGATAATGCTTCATACCAAATATCAAGGCACTAGGCTCTGTGCTTTTGGACAAGAAGATTTTCAAAGTTTTTCCCTATATAAATCTATGTAGATTATACAAGAGGACCATGATGGTCCTGAATCGCTCACCTCTTCCCACATGACCCAGTTTTGAGTATGACATCGTTTTTTCTATTATTTGACATAGTGACCTAGTTTTTGAGCTCATGTGACCCAGTTTTGAACTTGACCTAGATATTATCAAGATAAAAATTCTGACCAATTTTCATGAAGATCCATTGAAAAATATGGTCTCTAGAGAGGTCACAAGGTTTTTCTATTATTTGACCTATTGACCTAGTTTTTTAAGGCACGTGACCCAGTTTCAAACTTGACCTAGATATCATCAAGATGAACATTCTGATCAATTTTCATGAAGATCCATTCAAGGGTATGGCCTCTAGAGAGGTCACAAGGTTTTTCTATTTCAAGACCTACTGACCTAGTTTTTGATCGCAGTTGACCCAGTTTCAAACTTGACCTAGATATCATCAAGAAAAACATTCAGACCAACTTTCATACAGATCCCATGAAAAATATGGCCTCTAGAGAGGTCACAACGTTTTTTTCATTATTTGACCTACTGACCTACTTTTTGATGGCACGTGACCCACTTTCGAATTTGACCTAGATATCATCAAGATGAACATTCTGACCAATTTTTATGGAGATCCATTCACAAGTATGGCCTCTAGAGAGGTCACAAGGTTTTTCTATTTTTAGACCTACTGACCTAGTTTTTGACCGCACATGACCCTGTTTCGAACTTGACCTAGGTATCATCAAGATGAACATTCAGACCAACTTCCATGAAGATCCATTGAAAAATATGGCCTTTAGAGAGGTCACAAGGTTTTTCTATTATTTGACCTACTGACCTAGTTTTTGAAGGCACGTGACCCACTTTCAAACTTGACCTAGATATCATCAAGATGAACATTCAGACCAACTTTCATACAGATCCCATGGAAAATATGACCTCTAGAGAGGTCACAAGGTTTTTCTATTATTTGACCTACTGACCTACTTTTTGATGGAACGTGACCCAATTTCGAACCTGACCTAGATATCATCAAGATGAACATTCAGACCAATTTTCATACAGATCCCATGAAAAATATGGCCTTTAGAGAGGTCACAAGGTTTTTCTATTATTTGACCTACTGACCTAGTTTTTGACGGCACGTGACCCAGTTTCGAACTTGACCTAGATATCATCAAGGTGAATGTTCTGACCAATTTTCATGAAGATCTTTTGAAATATATGGCCTCTAAAAAGGTCACAAGGTTTTTCTATTTTTAGACCTACTGACCTAGTTTTTGACCGCACGTGACCCAGTTTCGAACTTGACCTAGATATCATCAAGATGAACATTCAGACCATCTTTCATACAGATCCCATGAAAAATATGGCCTTTAGAAAGGTCACAAGGTTTTTCTATTATTTGACCTACTGACCTAGTTTTTGACCGCACGTGACCCAGTTTCGAACTTGACCTAGATATCATCAAGGTGAACGTTCTGACCAACTTTCATGAAGATCTTGTGAAATATATGGCCTCTAGAGAGGTCACAAGGTTTTTCTATTTTTAGACCTACTGACCTAGTTTTTGAAGGCACGTGACCCAGTTTCGAACTTGACCTAGATATCATCAAGGTGAACATTCTGACCAATTTTCATGAAGATCCATTGAAAATTATGGCCTCTAGAGAGGTCACAAGGTTTTTCTATTTTTAGACCTACTGACCTAGTTTTTGACGGTACGTGACCCAGTTTCGAACTTGACCTAGAATTTACCAAGATGAAAATTCTGACCCATTTTCATAAAGATCCCATGCAAAATGTGACCTCTAGAGATGTCACAAGGAAAAGTTTACGCACGGACGGACGGACGACGGACGACGGACACTGCGCGATCACAAAAGCTCACCTTGTCACTTTGTGACAGGTGAGCTAAAAAATAAACAAAGGGCCATAACTCACTCAAAAATTGTTGAACCGGTCTGATTTTAAGGGGGACACAACTAGGGTACCAATACATCATTCTGACAAAGTTTGGTCAAATACCCCTAGTAGTTTCTGAGGAGATGCAATAACGAGAAATTGTTAATGGACGGATGGACGGAAGGACCACGGATGTAGAGTGTTTGAATAGTCCGCCATCTGATGATGGTGGGCTAATAAGGGACCATCTGGGCTTGGCCTATATTGACCCCAGGGTCATGATTTGAACAATCTTGGAAGAGAACCACTAGAGCATGCCATATTTGACCCTAGGGGGATTTGAAAAAACTTGGTAGAGGATCATCAGATGATGCTACATACCAAATATCAAAGCCCTAGGCCCTGTGGTTTTGGACAAGAAGATTTTCAAATTTTTTCCCATATATGGGGCCATATTTGACCCTGTGGGGATAATTTGAAAAAACTTGGTAGAGGACCAGTAGATGATGCTACATACCAAATATCAAAGCTCTAGGATTTGGACAAAAAGATTTTCAGAGTTTTTCCCTATATCATTGAGATCTATATAAACCATATTTGACCCTAGGGGGATGATTTAAACAAATTTGGTAGACGACAAACAGATGATACTACATACCAAATATCAAGCTCTACGACCTGTGGTATTTCCTTTCGGTTGCCATGGCAACCAGAGTTCTGTATGGAATTCAACTCTTTGAACAATCTTTAAATAAGTCCATCCAAGGTACATCCTGTAAAGTTTCATCAAAACTGGCATGGTGGTTTAGGAGGAGATATTGTTTAAAGGAAAGTGTGGACGGAGGGATGCCAGATGGACGGGCGCTGCAAGGTGAGCAATCGCAATTGTGCTCAGGTGAGCTAAAAATCCTTCCTTAATGGTCATCTTCACATCAAGCTTGTTCACCTGTGAATGTTTGAAGCAAATCAGCCCAAAAGTGGAGTTGGACATACAAGATTTCGCGACATACCTATGTACGGACATCAGCAACGCTAAATGCTCCCCACATACATGTGGGAGCATAAAAGCCCTGGATTTTGAATTACTAACCTTTCTGTAAATGAATCTGACTTTTCCTTTTTCCGTCCCTTTGAAGCACGAGTGTTGTATCTTGATGTGCGTCCATTGCCATTGTAAGTATGAGCTCCTTTATTGGTTAAAAGGAAGGAGCTATAATTTGAACTTGTTTCCAAACAGAGCTCTTTCAAAGCAAAACGTTTTCCTGAGCACTTCCATTGGGACATCTGAACTTTCGGCATTTCTGCACCAGCCTAAAAAGATATCTCTAATAACTGAAGTTGCTGATAAAACAAGAGCTATCTGATTTAACCTGAAATTCATAGTTAACAAGAGCTCGTCGAACACGAAATGCCCCCTTTGATGCATTCAGTAATTGCACAAGGAACAGAAATTATATGCTCACTGTAAACAAAAGTTCTACCATTCTGGTTTAATCAGACCTTGACCTTTAACCTATTAACCTAACAAGAGATTACAGAGTGAACTTTGCGCCATTCACTGAGCTATTTTCGAATGTTCCAAATTTCAAGACTAGCTCAAGGTCAAAATCAAGGTCAAATTTCATTTCGGTACAAAACAATGTGTATGTGGTCCAAATTTGAAAGCTGTGGCTAGAGAAATGTGAAAGCAGGTCACTAGATCAATTTCAAGGTCAAAGTTCATTTCGGCAGACAGAACTATGCATGTGCTTCAAATCTGGAGGCTGTAGCTTGAGAAATGTGAAAGTAGGTAATAGGTAAAAATCAATGTCAAATTTCAATTCAGAACACAAAAATATGCATGCGGTCCAAATTTGAAGACTGTAGCTTGACAAATGTGAAAGTAGGTCACTAGGTCAATCTCAAGTGCGAAGTTCATTTCGGTACACAAAACTATGCATGTGGTTCAAATTTGAAGGCTGTAGCTTGAGAAATGTGAAAGTAGGTCACTAGGTCAAAATCAAGGTAAAATTTTATTTCGGTACACAAAACTATGCAAGTGGTCCAAATTTGAAACCTTACCTTCAGAAATGTGGAAGTAGGTCACTAGGTCAATCTCAAGATCAAAGTTCATTTAAGTACATAAAACTATGCTTGTGGTTCAAATTTGAAGGCTGTAGCTTGAGAAATGTGAAAGTAGGTCACTAGGTCAAAATCAAGGTCAAATTTTATTTTGGAACAAAACACTATGCATGTGGTCCAGATTTGAAGCCTGTACCTTCAAAAATGTGAAAGTAGGTTACTAGGTCAATAACAAGGTCAAAGTGTTTTCCGGTACACAAACCTATGCATATGGTCCAAATTTGAAGGCTGTAGCTACAGAAATGTGAAAGTAGGTCACTAGGTCAAGATCAAGGTCAACTCATGTCAAGGTTCATCTTGCCACTCAAAACTATACATGTGGTCCAACGTAAGTTATGGACATGAAGATTCCAAGTTCTTCCCTATATAAGCCTATATGAACCATATGAGCCCAGGGGCGGGGCCATATTTGACCCTAGAGGGATAATTTGAACAAACTTCGTAGAGAACCACTAAATGATGCTACATTACAAAGTATCAAAGCCATAGTCTTTGTGGTTTGGACGAGAAGATTTTCAAAGTTTTTCCCTATATAAGTCTATGTAAACCATGTGACCCCCATGTCTTGATATGTGCTGATGTCTGGTATTTCAACAATGAACTCTCCCATTCCCCCCACCTCCCCCTCTCTGCCACCCTCCCCCCACCCATCATTAGATTTACTTATACTCCACACCACCTCAACCCACACCCTTCCTGGTTCAGAAATGACCAGATATTGGAAGATATATGCCATATGTAAGCAACTTGTTTCTTTGTGTACTGATATCCATTGCAAAGGTAGCTGGACTAAAGGTTGCTGGTATTTGTCTATCATTCTGTTTTAACAGAATTATGTTTGTTGGTATACTATTATGTTTTTAATCACAGAAAAATACATTTTACATTGGTCAGAACTGTAAAGCCTGAGAGGATTTGAATAGAAAAATATACATGTTTGATAATTCTTGCAAATTACAAACAGAATAAATGTCACTATGCATTTAAGTGAATCTATTCAGAAGAATTTGCGAAGCAACTTACGCAGCAAAAGTCATGTTTAAATGAGCATTTTATTGTACAGTGTGGTTCAGATTTAATTTATTTTTTGATTTATGCTATACAGTAGAACCTTAAAATTTAATAGAAACAATGTAAAATTTATTTTAGTAAATGTATAATTATGTATAAACAAGTAGTCATAGTCAGCAAATATTCTAAAATGCTTTTTGTCTTAAAAAATACTTTATACAATTGATGATATACTCAAACAATACTTTTTAGTTGCGATACTATATGTAATTGTGCAAAATGAATGCACAGGCAGTTATGCTGTTACCAGGGTTTTTTCTGGCTAATTTGGGAACATAGCCTATACCCCTAAAATTGGGAATTTTGACGTGTAAATGTTCCAAACTGGGAAATATTTAGTCCCATAGGATATAGTAAGGATGTGTTTAAGCACCTTCTCATACACTTGTTCAGGCCTCCTAGCAGGCCTGAACAAAAATAAAGGTTTTTATAAAGGCTCCAATCTATGGAAATAAAGGCCTTTTAGTGTAAAATATTAAAAAATAAAAGAGTAAATAAAGGCTATTTTTGTCGGAATTCTCGTTGAAAACACATAATATATAAGTATTTACTAAAAACATCTACATGTATGTGGTCTGGTGAACACAACAGCATTCTGAAAAACTCAAGATGAAAGATACACAAGCAGTATACATCCCAATAACAACACTTAAAAGTGGGGACGAAATACAGTAGTATAACCATTACTTGCTTTAAACTGGCACGGCAAGCAGTCTGAACAAAAATATAGGTTTTGAGTGAAAATTACAGGCTATTTGGACGTTTTAAAGGTTTTTTTCAGAAGATTTAAAGGTTTTAAAGGTTTGCTCTGAAATTAAAGGTTTTTAAAGGTTTTTAAAGGTTTTAAAGGTTTCACTAGGAGGCCTGACTTGTTTCACATTGTAGAACCTCTTTAGCATACTTCCATTACAAAATTGTCCATAATTTGGTCATTTTTTGTGCAATTTTGATGAAATTTTTTTCAGAATGTAGATTGGGAATTTTTGCACTAATTTTGGGAAAAATACATACTTTTTGGCATTGAGAATATAGCCGAATAATGGCTATAAAAACGGCCGAAAAAAGACCCTGGTTACTAACTCTTTATTTAGTTTGTTATTCGTTCATTTGTTGTATGTTAAGCTGTTCGATTATACAGCATTTAATTTGTGATAATATAGATGTATTGAAAGGTAGAAAGATGTGGATTGCCTTTTATAACAGCATTAGTAAGCTATTGAATATTTCTAGTCAGTATGAGTAATATTAAATTTGTCTCATACAACTGCCGGGGTCTAAACAATAATAGTAAAAGAATTGATATTTTTAATTTCCTGAAAAAACAGAATGCTGAGTTTTATTGTTTACAAGATTGTCATTTTACTGATGGTTTAGAAAAAGTAATTTACTCACAATGGGATGGAGACTGCTATTTTTCTCATGGTACTTCAAATTCTAGAGGTGTTTGCATTTTATTGAAAAAGAATATTCCAACTGTTGTACACTCAGTTCAGCGAGACACTACTGGTAACTGTCTATTCTTAGATGTTAGTTATGATGGGAAAAGATTTACTTTATGTAATATTTATGGTCCAAATGCTGACAAACCTAGTTTCTATTCTGATGTATTTAATATTATAGATACAATTGGTAATGATTCGTACATTGTTTGTGGAGACAATAACCTTGTATTAGATGTAGACAAAGATTATATGAATTACAGATCTGTTGATAATAATAGAAAAGCTAGGGAAAAAATCTGTACAATTATAAGGGAGCGAAATTTAGTTGATACATTTAGAACTATTAATGGTGATGAAAAACGTTTTACTTGGAGGCGGATGAATTCTACACAACAAGGTAGACTTTACTTTTTTCTAACATCAGAAAACTTGCTGTCAAAAATTAAGGAGTCTTCTATTGGAATCTCTTACCGGTCTGATCACTCTGTTGTATGTTTAGAATTGGTATTCAATGAGATTGAACATGGTAACCGTAGTGAAAAAATCAATGGAATTCCAGCGGAATGCTACATAAATTCCACTGGAATCTGCTATGTTACTGGAATACCAGTGGAATTACCAAATATACCACTGGAACTGGAATTTGAAATACCAGTAGAGGTGGAACTCCACTGGAATTTGAATCTGAAATACCAGTACAGGTGGAATTCCACTGGAATTTGAATTTGGAATACCAGTACGAGTGGAATTCCACTCAACTGAATTTCATGATTTGTGAATAAAATAGCACCAGTTTTGGCGGAAAAATGATGGTTTTTATATAGTTTGAAATTCTGGACCAGATTTATGTGAATAGCATGGTATCAGCTACAGTAAGTGCCTTATATATGTTGAAAACAAAAGAAGTTTAAATCAATTATAAAATGTGATATTTTTCCTGTTTCTTTTATTCATATAATTCTAGTCAGATGCAGTCATATTTTTGTCATTGGTTTTCATGACTTTTATTGTTATACATGTAAATATTTTGATCAGTTCTTGATTTCCATTCTTCTTACTTTGTCAAATTATGACATGTGTTTTTGTGCCCCCACTATGAGTGGTGGGGGCATATAATTTTAGTCTAGTGTCGTCCATGCATCTGTACGTCCATCCGTTTGTGTGTATGTGTGTAGGAAAAAAAAAAGTGACGCGCCTAGATCATAAAGTATTTAATAAAAATTGATGAAATATTGCATAAGTCTTTAACATGATATGAACGTGTGCACCTCCTATTTTTCGTCTGTCTCTGCTCCCTATTTTTAGAGTTAGGGCCCCTGAAATAGTAAAAAAAAAGCACATTGTCACCTTGTGGCGCACCAAGCTCAGAAAGTATTTGATATAAATTGATGAGTCTAAATTATTATGATATGACCTTGTGCACCTCCTATTTCTATTTTCCAGCTGGCAATGCACCCCTCTCCCAAATTCCACGTTTCGTGGCCATCGCCTATTTCTAGAGCTATGGCCCCTGAAATAGTGACAAAATGCACATTTTCACCTAGTGACTCACCTGGCTCATAATGTATTTGATATAAATTGATAAAAACTAGCACGAGTCTTTATCATGATGTAAACTTGCACATCTCCTATTTTACACATGATGATGACACCAACATCCAATTAAAAGCAACATTGCAAGATATATATTTACCTAATGCAAGGATTTAAGTCACACAATAAATGAATATCCACTGACAGACAGGGCCATCTGTCAGAATCTTCATCTGTCCAGTGTCCCTTGAATGCCCGCCAGTTGCAGTGGGAAAAATGCTGTCCATGCAGTGCATTTTTTACCATTGAATTTCATTAGATATCATTAGTACCATTATATTCATTGATTTACCATTGATTTTCATTAGATATCATTAAAGTACCATTTTTTTTCATTGACTTACCATTGAAATACCATTTATTTTCCATTAGAATTCTTCCAGGTGAGAGTTGTGGATGTAATTTAAATTAACTAGAACAAAAAGGATTTCCACTGCCTTTAGGGGTGGGGGTCATCAGCATTTCACTGGTATTGAGACGATATTCTGCTTGTATTCTGATGGAATTCCACTGGAAACTTGATGGAATTCTAGTGGAGTCTTGATGGTATACCACTGGTATCTTAAGTGGAATTCCACTGGAAACCTGATGGAATTCTACTGGAATCTTGATGGTATACCACTAGTATTTCAAATGGAATTCCACTGGAAACTTGATGGAATTCAACTGGAATCTTGATGGTATACCCCTGGTATTTTAAGTGGAATTCCACTGGAAACCTGATGGAATTCAACTGGAATCTTGATGGTATACCACTGGTATTCTAAGTGGAATTCCACTGGTATTCTGGTGGAATTCCACTCGTATCTGGTGGAATTCCACTGGTATTTTTCAACGGTATTTTGGTGGGATTCCGCTGGTATTCCAAATGAATTCCACTGGAAAATATTCGCTATTCTAGTGGAATACCAACACTATTCCGTTGAAAAATACCAGTGGAACTGAGATGAAATTCCAGTTGATGTTCCAGTGGTATTCCAGATGTTCATTTTCACTAGGGAAACCTCTATGGAAATTTAATAATTCATTGCTGTATGATAGAAATTATTTAGAGTGTATAAATGATAAAATTGACGAGATTAAAAAGCAGTACTGTTTACCTGTATATTGTTTAGAGAATGTACTTAATATAGACAACAATGATATTCAGTTTGTTACAAATGATCAGTTATTTCTGGAAACTTTGTTAATGGAAATTAGGGGAAAAACCATTGCATACTCAAGTTATAAGAAACAGAGAGTTTCACGTGAAAAAATTTTAGTAAACAAAATAGAAAATATAGAAAAGAACTTAGATGAGAATAACAAAGAAGAATTGTTGAATTTACAAAATGAATTGCAAATAATAAGAGCAGAAAATATGAAAGGATATGTAATAAGATCAAGAGCAAAGTTTATAGATGAGGGTGAAAAGCCTTCAAGTTATTTCTGCAATCTAGAGAAACAGTATTGTACAAGCAAAGTTATTCCATTTATAGAAAAAGAAGATGGTACTGTGCTGTCAAATCAGTCAGATATTTTAAATGAAGCTTGTTCTTTTTATAATAACATGAATTCTAAAAATGTTTTAGAAAAGTTGTATGATATAGAAAATGACTTAAAAGATATTACTGTTAAGAAATTGTCTAGAGAAGAAGCAGATAGTTTAGAAGGTCTTTTAACTTATAGTGAAATGCTCAACACCCTTAAAAAAATGAAAAATGATAAGTCTCCAGGTTCAGATGGATTTACTGTAGAATTTTTAAAGGTTTTTTGGATGAAACTTGGTCATTTTGTTGTAAGATCTATTAATTATGCATTTACTATTGGTTCCCTATCTGTAACTCAAAAGCAAGGAATAATAACATGTATCCCAAAAGAAAATAAGCCAAGAAATTTTTTAAAAAACCTCAGACCTCTTACATTGTTAAATTTTTTCTATAAGTTAGCCTCTGGATCTATTGCAAATAGACTGAAGTCTGTATTACCAAAACTAATAAATCATGACCAGACTGGTTTTTTACAGGGTAGATACATAGGAGAAAATACTAGGCTACTGTATGATGTAACGAAAATAACAGAAGAAAGAAAGATTCCTGGACTATTAATTACAGTAGATTATGAGAAAGCATTTGATACATTATCCTTTAATTTCATTGAAAAAGCTTTCGATTTTTTTAATTTTGGAACCACATTCAAGGAATGACTTAGATTGTTTCTACATAATACTATGACTGCAGTACAACTCAATGGATTCCTATCACATTTCTTCAAAGTAGAACAAGGCTGCCGCCAAGGAGATCCAATTAGTCCTTATATTTTTATATTGTGTGCCGAAATAATTGCTATTAAAGTAAGAAATTCTGAGAAAATAAAAGGTATAACTATTGATGAAGTTGAGTATAAAATATCTCAATTTGCTGATGATACTTCACTCTTGCTGGATTGCTCGGAAGAGTCTTTACATGCTACCCTAGATATGCTACATGAATTTTCATTTTATTCTGGTCTAAAAGTTAATTTTGAGAAGACTAATGTTACTTGGATTGGTGCAATGAAATACAGTATCCGATCTATAAAGACAAAGTACAAACTATCTTGGGGTACTACAAGGTTTAAAGTACTTGGTATTATTTTTGATGTAGATCTTGATAATATGATAATGCTTAATTTCAATGATAAGTTGGAAAATGTTAAAAGGATGATATCCTACTGGAACAGAAGATTACGTACTCCTATTGGAAAAACTACTGTTGTAAAATCATTGTTAGTTCCTCTCTTTACAAATTTGTTTATAATTTTGCCAACACCACCTAAAATGTTTATGGATAATTTAAACAAATTGTTATATGACTTTGTATGGAACGGCCCATATAAAATAAAGTGCTCTGTTGTTGTCAAGAATTATGAAGAAGGAGTGCTAAAAATGGTGGATATTTATCAATATGAACATAGTATGAAAATGTCATGGATAAGAAAAGCTTTTAATGGAACTGGAAAGTGTTATGTGTTGTTAAAATCAATATTTGACTTACATAGAATTGTTAATCTTGGAAATTTGTATTGCGAAAATATAATGATAAGGCTAGGAAACAAATTATGGTGTGATGTGTTAAGAAGTTTTATCTCTTATATGGATAAGATGCCTGTTGAAACTGTAGATGAACTTCTTGCAATGCCATTATTTTATAACAGCTGTTTTAAAATTGGTAACAAAGGTGTATTTGATAAAAGTATGTTTGATGGAGGTTTTAGATTTGTTAAAGATTTAATATCAGACACTGGTGAATTTGTAGATATATCTTACTTAGAACAGTGTATTGGTAAAAGGTTAAATTTTGTGTTTTATGAAGGTTTAAAAAGTACTATAAAGTCCTATTTAAGAACATGTAATATTACAATAAGTGGTAATTGTAGTTGCTATGGACCTGTTGTCTCTTGTTATGTTTCAAAAGTTTTATTTTCAAATATGGCAAATAAGCATGTGTATAATGTACTGATTGCAAACAATGATATACCTACTAGTCAAGTTAAATGGAACCAGTTTTAATAATATTGAATGGAAGTATGCCTATAAATCTGTATTTCTCATGACAAGAAATTCTTACATTCAGTGGTAACAATTATGAATACTCCACAGAATTATTGGTACTAAGTCTTTATTATATCATATGAATATTGTAACTGATAATCTTTGTACTTTTTGTAAAGAAGAGGAAGAAACAATTATACATCTGTTCTGGTCTTGTACTTGTATTCAAAATTTATTGCAAGAAGTGAAAAATGTTTTATTGAATAATGGAATAACTGTTCAGATAAGAGCAGAAGACTTTATTATAGGAAATTGTGAAAAAAGAATTGAAAAATTTTACGTTTTGTTCTTACAAATTAAGAAATATATTTTCGCTTGTAAAAGAAAAGAGATTGTACCAAGTTTTTATGGTTTAAAAGGGTATCTGAATTGTGCCTGACAAGTATACAGAAGCACCAATATAAAAGAAATAGAAAGAGATAACTGGGCAGTTGTACAGTTTTTTATTGTCAGTCCACATACTTAATCAACATTTAATATTATAACCTGCCATTAGAATAGTAAATTGTTTTTCAATTGTTTAGAATAATCAATACAGCTTAATCATTTCTTCTTTCTTTGTACTTCTTTCGTATGTTTCAATAACCTGATAGTACTTATTAAAGAGGTTTCTTTTTCCTTTTAAAGTAAGGTTGAACTACATTTTTCTAGAAAATGACATGTACATGTTAATCTTTGAATGTTAAAAGTAGGAGAAATCTTTGAATGTTATAATTATGTAATATGTGAATATTTTAATGTTGTATATGTTATATATTGAACTGTAAATGTAAATTTTGTGATGAATAAACGGGCCTTAAACGTGGTTAAAAAAAAACAACAAGAGGACCATGATGGTCCTGAATCACTCACCTATCCCCACATGACCCAGTGTTGAACTGAGTATGACGTCGTTATTTCTATTATTTGACACAATGACCTAGTTTTTGAGCACATGTGACCTAGATATCATCAAGATAAAAAATTCTGACCAATATTCATGAAGATCCATTGAAAAATATGACCTCTAGAGAGGTCACAAGGTTTTTCTATTATTTGACCTAATGACCTAGTTTTTGAAGGCACGTGACCCACTTTTGAACTTGACCTAGATATCATCAAGTGAACATTCTCAACAATTTTCATGAATATCTCATGAAAAATATGGCCTCTAGAGAGGTCACAAGGTTTTTCTATTTTTCGACCTACTGACCTAGTTTTTGAACGCACACGACCCAGTTATGAACTTGACCTAGATATCATCAAGCTGAACACTCTCACCAATTTTCATGAAGATCCATTGAGAAATATGGCCTCTAGAGACATCACAAGATTTTCTATTTTTAGACCTACTGACCTAGTTTTTGACCGCATGTGACCCAGTTTCGAACATGATCTAGATATCATCAAGATGAACACTCTGATCAATTTTCATGAAGATCTCTTGAAAAATATGGCCTCTAGAGAGGTCACAAGGTTTTTCTATTTTTAGATCTACCGACCTAGTTACTGAACGCACGTGACCCAGTTTTGTATTTGATTTAGATATCATCAAGGTGAACATTCTGACTAATTTTCATAAAGATCCCATGAAAAATATGGCCTCTAGAGAGGTCACAAAGTTTTTCTATTTTCAGACCTACTGACCTAGTTTTTGACCCCACGTGACCCAGTTTCAAACTTGACCTAGATATCATCAAGGTGAACATTCTGACCAATTTTCATGAAGATCCATTGAGAAATATGGCCTCTAGAGAGGTCACAATGTTTTTCTATTTTTAGACCTACTGACCTAGTTTTTGACCCCACGTGACCCAGTTTCAAACTTGACCTAGATATCATCAAGATGAACATTCTGACCAATTTTCATGAAGATCCATTGAGAAATATGGCCTCTAGAGAGGTCACAAGGTTTTTCTATTTTTAGACCTACTGACCTAGTTTTTTAACCCACGTGACCCAGTTTCAAACTTGACCTAGATATCATCAAGATGAACATTCTGACCAATTTTCATGAAGATCCATTGAGAAATATGGCCTCTAGAGAGGTCACAAGGTTTTTCTATTTTTAGACCTACTGACCTAGTTTTTGACCGCATGTGACCCAGTTTCGAACCTGATCTAGATATCATCAAGGTGAACATTCTGACCAATTTTCATGAAGATCTCAAGAAAAATATGGCCTCTAGAGAGGTCACAAGGTTTTTCTATTTTTAGACCTACTGACCTAGTTTTTTACCCCACGTGACCCAGTTTCAAACTTGACCTAGATATCATCAAGATGAACATTCTGACCAATTTTCATGAAGATCCATTGAGAAATATGGCCTCCAGAGAGGTCACAAGGTTTTCCTATTTTTAGACCTACTGACCTAGTTTTTGACCCCACGTGACCCAGTTTCGAACCTGACCTAGATATCATCAAGGTGAACATTCTGACCAATTTTCATGAAGATCTCAAGAAAAATATGGCCTCTAGAGAGGTCACAAGGTTTTTCTATTTTTAGACCTACTGACCTAGTTTTTGACCGCACATGACCCAGTTTCGAACTTGACCTAGATATCATCAAGATGAACATTCTGACCAACTTTCATAAAGATCCCATGAAAAATGTGACCTCTAGAGTGGTCACAAGCAAAAGTTTACGCACGCATGCACGGACGACGGACGCCACGCGATCACAAAAGCTCACCTTGTCACTTTGTGACAGGTGAGCTAAAAAAAAAAAAAAAAAAAAAAATATTTTGTAGTTCAATACGTTTTTTTCTTTCTTTAGAACGGACAGCAATATGCAGCAGACGACTTTGTACACATGAATGATTCTTTCTTTTTACGACGCTTTCTATAAAAGATAGGTTCTTATTTGCAACATATTTATTGAAATTTATGATCAAAAATAACATTTACATCTAGAAAAATATTATAATGGTCTGATGTAAGTATGGTATTTCGCACTTTGAAAATCTGCTTTTGCACCCGTTGACAACATGAACTGAATTTTGTAAGTAATCAATAGTCGATTAAATGTCATCTATTTTTCACACCATGTGATGCAAAGTTGCAAACACACAGACTTGTAATTGTCGACCAGTGATAGACATTCAGGTGTTAATTGAAAGTGACAGACGTTCGGTGTTAATTGAAAGTGCTGCTCTGTCATTGGGTTAATGTTCTGCAGCTGATTAGAACTTATAAACAAGAGGGTCATGATGACCCTGGATCGCTCACCAGAGTAATATGAGCTACATGTTTCAAATGTCAAACTCATGATTTTTAGAAATTTTTTGGAAGATTTTCTGATGTACAATCAAGTAACCCCTGGGGCGGGGCCAATTTAACTCCGGGGGTCATGATTTGAACAAAGTCTGTAGAAGTCTACTAGGCAATGTAATATATCAAATATCTAAGGCCTTCTGGTTTACTTTTAGCAAATTTATGAAGATTTCCCCATGTACAATCAAGTAACCCCTGGGGCTGGGTCAATTTGACCCGGGGGGGGGGGGGGGGGGGTCAAGATTTGAACAACTTTTGTAGAGGTCCACTAGGCAATGCTATATGTCAAATATCTAAGCTCTAGGCCTTCTGGTTTATTTTTAGAAAATTTTGAAGATTTTTCTACGTACAATCAAGTAACCCCATGGGGCGGGGTCAATTTGACCCTGGGGGTCATGATTTGAACAATTTTGTAGAAGTCTACTAGGCAATGCTACATGTCAAATATCTAAGATCTAGACCTTCTGGTTTATTTTTAGAATTTTTTTGAAGATTTTCCTATGTAAAATCAAGTGACCCCTGGGGCGGGGTCAAAATTGACCACGGAGGTCACGATTTGAACAAATTTTGTAGAGGTCCACTAGGCAATGCTACACGTGAAATATCTAAGCTGTAGGCCTTCTGGTTTATTTTTAGAAAATTTTTGAAGATTTTCCTATGTACAAGGCAGTCTGAAAGTCAGCTACATCCCCCGCCACTGCTATGGATAGTGAAAGGGTAAACCTTTGATTTTAGCTGTGACCTTGACCTTGAACTGACGTGGCTGACTCATGAATTCTGCATGTCTTGATGAGGTGATCATTTGACCCAAGTTTCACGAAAATCCTTCAAGGGGTTTAGGAGATACAGAGTGGACACAAAATGGAAGGCTCAAACCTTTGACCCTTAGTTGTGACCTTGACCTTGAGCTGGCATGGTTAACTCATAATTTCTGCATATCGTTTTGATGAGGTAATCATTTTAACCAAGTTTTATAAAATTCCTTCAAGGGGTTTAGGAGATATAGAGCGGACACGAAATGGAAGGCTCAAACCTTTGACCTTCAGTTGTGACCTTGACCTTGAGCCGGCATGACTGACTCATGGGTTCTGCACATCGTCTTGATGAGGTGATCATTTGACCAAAGTTTGATAAAATTCCTTCAAGGGGTTTAGGAGATATAGAGCGGACACAAAATGGAAGGCTCAAACCTTTGACCTTGAGTTGTGACCTTGACCTTGAGCCGACAAGGCTGACCCATGGGTTCTGCACATCGTCTTGATGAGGTGATCATTTGACCCAAGTTTCATGAAAATCCTTCAAGGAGTTTAGAAGATATAGAGCGGACACAAAATGGAAGACTCAAAACCTTTGACCCTAAGTTGTGACCTTGACCCGGCATGGCTGACTCATGGGTTCTGCACACTGTCTTGATGAGGTGATCATTTGACCCAAGTTTTATAAAATTCCTTCAAGGGGTTTATGAGATATAGAGCGGACACAAAATGGCAGGCTCAAACCTTTGACCTTGAGTTGTGACCTTGACCTTGAACCGACAAGGCTGACTCATGGGTTCTGCACATCGTCTTAGTGAGGTGATCATTTGACCCAAGTTTCATGAAAATCCTTCAAGGGGTTTAAGAGATATGGACCGGACACGATTTTGTTACGGATGGAAGGACGGACGGACGGAAGGACGCAGACCATTCCTATAATCCCTCTGCCACGGCGGGGGATTAAAAATCAAGTGACCCCTGGGCAGGGGTCAATTTTGACCCAGGGGGTCATGATTTGAACAAATTTTGTAGAGGTCCACTAGGCAATGCTACATGTGAAATATCTAAGCTCTAGGCCATCTGGTTTATTTTTAGAAAATTTTGAAGCTTTTTCTATATACAATCAAGTACACCATGGGGCGGGTCAATTTGACCCCGGAGGTCATGATTTGAACAAATTTTGTAGAAGTCTACTAGGCAATGCTACACGTCAAATATCTGAGATCTAGGCCTTATGGTTTATTTTTAGAAAATTTTAGAAGATTTTCCTATGTAAAATCAAGTGACCTCTGGGGCGGGGTCAATTTTGACCCTGGGGGGCATGATTTGAATAAATTTTGTAGAGGTCCACTAGGCAATGCTACACGTGAAATATCTAAGCTCTAGGCCTTCTGGTTTATTTTTAGAAAATTTTTGAAGATTTTCCTATGTAAAATCAAGTGACCCCTGGGGCGGGGTCAATTTTGACCCCAGGGGTCATGATTTGAATAAATTTTGTAGAGGTCCACTAGGCAATGCTACATGTGAAATATCTAAGCTCTAGGCCTTCTGGTTTATTTTTAGAAATTTTTTGAAGATTTTCCTATGTAAAATCAAGTGACCCCTGGGGTGGGGTCAATTTGACCCCAGGGTCATGATTTGAACAATTTTAGTAGAGGTCCACTAGGCAATGCTACATGTCAAATATGTAAGCTCTAGGTCTTCTGATTTTTAAGAAGAAGATTTTTTAAAGATTTTCCTATGTAAAATCAAGTGACCCCTGGGGCGGGGTCAATTTTGACTCCGGGGTCATGATTTGAACAACATTGGTAGAGGTCAACTAGGCAATGCTTCACACCAAATATCTAAGCTCTAGGGCTTCTGGTTTTTGAGAAGAAGATTTTTGAAGTTTTCCCTTTCTGTTGCCATGGCAACCAGAGTTCTGCATGGAATTCAATTCTTTGTTCAATTTTTGTAGAGCTTCACCCGAGGAACATTCCTGTGAAGTTTGGATGAAATTAGCCTAACGGTTTATGAGGAGATGTCGTTTAAAGTAAAAGTTTACAGACAACGGACACTGGACGGTGACTGATCAGAATAGCTCACCCTGAGCCTTTGGCTCTGGTGAGCTAAAAACAAGAGTGCCATGAAGGCCCTATATCGCTCACCTGACCTATTGACCTAAAGATCATAAAGATAGTTTAATTAAGATCTGGTCATAAATGTGGCCTCTAAGTGTTAACTAACTTTTCATTTTATCTGACCCGGTGACCTAGTTTTTGAACCCACATGACCCAGATTCGAACTCGTCCTAAAGATCATCAAGATTAACATTCTGACTAAGTTTCAAGAAAATACAGTCATAAATGTGGCCTCTGAAGTGTTAACAAGCTTTTCCCTTGATTTGACCTGGTGACCTAGTTTTTGACCCCAGATGACCCAATATCAAACTCCTTCAAGATTTTATTGAGGGTAACATTCTGACCAAGTTTCATTAAGACTGGGCCAAAATTGTGACCTCTAGAGTGTTAACAAACTTTTCCTTTGATCTGACCTGGTGACCTAGTTTTTGACCCTAGATGACCCAATATCGAATTCATCCAAGATTTTATTGAGAGTAACATTCTGACCAAGTTTCATTTAGATTGGGCCAAAATTGTGACCTCTAGAGTGTTAACAGTCCAATTGTTGACGACGACGGATGACTGACGACAGACGACGGACACAGGGCGATCACAAAAGCTCACCTTTGAGCACTTTGTGCTCAGGTGACCTAAAAATTCTAAATAATATAAGTCCACACAAAACTCTTCACCAGGTAGAGATAGGTCAAAGTACACCTAAAAATTGGATGTAACATGCATGTTGTACCACAGAAAAGTGGTCCCGATTTTTCCCTACGGCCAGTAATAAACAAGAGCTGTCACTAATGGTGACAAATGCCCACGCAGCACCTTGACCTTTGACCTGGTGACCCCAAAGTCAGTAGGGGTTGTGTACTCAATAAGTACTATCATCATGTGAAGTTTGAAGGTCCTGAATGAAGTGGTTTGCATGTAAAGTGCCTTCATGCAAAAAGTTAATGTTGGCCCCTGTGACCTTGACCTTTGACCTGGTGACCCCAAAGTCAATAGGAGTGGTGTACTCAATAAGTAAGTGGTGAAGTGGTCCGCAAGAAAAATGCCTTCATGCAAAAAATTAACGTTGGCCCCTGTCACCTTGACCTTTGACCTGGTGACCCCAAAGTCAGTAGGAGTGGTGTACTCAATAAGTACTATCAGCATGTGAAGTTTGAAGGTCCTGGGTGCAGTGGTTCGCGAGTAAAGTGCCTTCATGCAAGAAGTTAACATTGGTCCCTGTGACCTTGACCTTTGACCTGGTGACTTCAGAGTCAGTAGGAGTGGTGTACTCAATAAGTACTATCAGCACGTTGAAGGTCCTGGGTGCAGTGGTTCGGGAGTAAAGTGCCTTCATGCAAAAAGTTAACGTTGGCCCCTGTGACCCTGACCTTTGACCTGGTGACCCCAGAGTCAGTAGGGGTGGTGTACTCAATATGTACTATCAGCACGTGAAGTTTGAAGGTCCTGGGTGCAGTGGTTCGCGAGTAAAGTGCCTTCATGCAAAAAGTTAACATTGGCCCCTGTGACCTTGACCTTTGCTGGTGACCCCAAAGTCAATAGGGTTGTTGTACTCATAAAGTACTATCAGCATGTAAAGTTTGAAGGTCCTGGGTGAAGTGGTTCACAATAAAAGTGCCTTCATGCAAAATATTAACGTTGGCCCCTGTGACCTTGTCGACCTTTGACCTGGTGAGCCCAAAGTCAGTAGGAGTGGTGTACTCAATAAGTACTATCAGCATGTGAAGTTTGAAGGTCATGGGTGCAGTGGTTCGCGAGTAAAGTGCCTTTATGCAAAAAGTTAACGTTGGCCCCTGTGACCTTGACCTTTGACCTGGTGACCCTAAAGTCAGTAGGGGTGGTGTACTCAATAAGTACTATCAGCATGTGAAGTCACGTGAAGTTTGAAGGTCCTGGGTGCAGTGGTTCGCGAGTAAAGTGCCTTCATGCAAAAAGTTAACGTTGTGACTAACGAACGAACTAACGGACGGACAGTTGAAAACTAATATGCCTCCCTTCGGGGGCATAAAAAGTTACAATATAAGCTATTTAATGCATGAAGAAAAACTGCTCCGGACAAAGTCATTCAAGCAGGGACTACCTTAGCCCGGAAAATTAGGGAGAAGCGAGGAGAAATAGGAGCTCCCACCTGACCCAGATTTGAACTTGACCTAAAGATCATCAAGATTAGCACTCTGACCAAGTTTCATTAAGATACGGTCATAAATGTGGCCTCTAGAGTGTAAACTAGTTTTTCCATTATTCTGACTTGGTGACCTAGTTTTTGACCCTACATGACCCAGATTCAAACTGGACTTTAAGATCATCATGATTAACATTCTGACCAAGTTTCATGAAGATAGTCATAGATGTGGCCTCTACAGTGTTAACAAGCTTTTCCTTTGATTTGACCTGGTGACCTAGTTTTTGACCCCAGATAACCCAATATCGAACTCATCCAAGATTTTATTGAGGGTAACATTTTAACCAAGTTTCATTAAGATTAGGCCAAAATTGTGACCTCTAGAGTGTTAACAGTAAAATTGCTGACGACGGACGACGGACGACGGACACAGGGCGACCACAAAAGCTCACCTTGACGGTAACATTCTGACCAAGTTTCATTAAGATTGGGCCAAAATTGTGGCCTCTAGAGTGTTAACAAGCTTTTCCTTTGATTTGACCTGGTGACCTAGTTTTTGATCCCAGATGACCCAATATCGAACTCATTCAAGACTTTATTGAGTATAACATTCTGACCAAGTTTCATTACGACTGGGCCAAAATTGTGACCTCTAGAGTGTTAACAAGCTTTTCCTATGATTTGACCTGGTGACCTAGTTTTTGACCCCAGATGACCCAATATCGAACTCGTCCAAGATTTTATTGAGTGTAACAGTCCGACCAAGTTTCATTAAGATTAGGCCAAAACTGTGACCTCTAGAGTGTTAACAGTAAAATTGTTGACGACGGACGGACAATACAGGGCGATCACAAAAGCTCACCTTGAGCACTTTGTGCTCAGGTGAGCTAAAAATTCTGCTCAGTGGGCCAATAAAATAATTCGGAACGCAGTGTTTTTAGCGGGTTAGTCTGGAGACAGCAAACAAACCTTATTTTAATTTTGGTCTTGAGCCCCTTATGTGCAACCAAGTAAAATCATATGAAATTTTGGAATAGGACCACCCAAGGAATATTCAAGCAACGTTTCATCCATTTCCTGCTAATGGCTTCAGATTAGAAGGAAATACTGAAGGACAGACGAATGACAGATGGTGATAGATCACAACAGCTCACCTTGAAAGTACAAAATGGACAAACAATAATAGTAAGCATTTTGGAATCTATGTTATTCAGATGGTATGATCATGGTGAATTAGTGTGTGAAGTTTCATTTAGTTGTGATGCGTAGTTACTGAGACACTAACTTGCCAAGAATCACAAACAGAATACTATGGAAACATGAGCACCACAATGTGGAGCAATATATGCCCGAAGGTATGACATTTGACCCATAAGTGTGACCTTGACCTTGGAAGCGAGCTATCCAAAACATGTGCTCTGCATGTCGTCTCAATGTGGTGAACATTTGTGACAAGTTTCTTTAAAATCCTTCACGCAGTTCAAGAGTTATAGAGCTGACACGAAATTGCTAACGGACGGACAGATGTGTCATAACACAATACGCTCCCTTCAGGTAAATAAAGTAAGTATAGGGGTATAATTTCATCAAAATGAAAGCAAGAGTTATGGAACCTATGTAATTCAGTTGGTTTTATCATGGGGAAAGCATGTATGAAGTTTCATCAGTTGTGATTAGTTATAAATGTTATGAGGTTGTGAAGGATCATTAACAAGGTGTCTGCACATGACACAGAAGTGGAAGGTATTGCAATAGCTCTGGTGACTTCTAACACAGTCAGCTAAAATTAGTTCTACTTCAAAGGTGCTATATTAAACTTGGTGTGATGTTGTTTGGCCAATTTTTGTTTTTAAGAAAGCAAACATTAATTTGGTGATTATTCTGATGTAAATATTACATAGAAGAGAAAAACTTAGCAATATCTAAGAAACTCAGATAACAATTTACCCCCAGACTTTTGCCCTCATATTCCTTCATTGCAGTGATGCACTGATATTTTGTGTTTTTAGTAACTTCATTCTTCACCAATGCATCCTGTCCCAGTGATGGGTTAAATTTGATGGCTGTACCTACATGGGGCTGCTGTGAAAATCCTGAAATAAAGAGAAAACTGTTCTGTAACCAGAGCATACATGTTATCTCCCGCGCGTGAGGGTCAAAATCCCGATTTTTTCACCTTGCCTCCCGTCTCCCGACCAAAACCATATTTCTCCCGCTTTTCAAAAAAAAACCCAAAAAAAAACAAAAAACAAGGAGCTGCGTTCAATAAACGCTTGATGCCCCCGGTGGCATCCTTGTCGATACAAAGCAACATAAGTCCAAAACGAGGTCAAGGTTAAACTGAGGTCAGTTGATGTTTGAAGATGAGGAATGGTCACAGGTTACATCTGTATTAGTATCAATTCATTCTTGTAAGTGGTATTAATGCTAGACGAAACGGTCCCATTTGGTTAACCGAGAGATGGCCCATATAAAGCAACCTAAGTCCAAAATGAGGTCAAGGTCAAAATGAGGTCAGGTGATGTTTGAAGATGAAGAATGGTCACAGGTTACATCTGTATTAGTATCAATTCATTCTTGTAAGCGGTATTGATGCTAGACGAAATGGTCCCATTTGGTTAACCAGGAGATGGCCCATATAAAGCAACCTAAGTCCGAAATGAGGTCAAGGTCAAACTGAGGTCAGGTGATGTCTGAAGATGAGGAATGGTCACAGGTTACATCTGCATTAGTATCAAGTCATTCTAGTAAGGGGTATTGATGCTAGACGAAACGGTCCCATTTGGTTAACCTCGTACGGACGGACGGACGGACGGACAGGACGATCACTATATGCCTCCCACATCAGTAGATGCGGGGGCATAAAAATCAATATTATGGCTGGGTTGATAATTACCGAGGAGTGCCAAACATGTTTACACAGTAAATCAAAGTGTCACCGACTTGTGTATTATATTTGACACACATGTAGCTGGAGGAAAGAGTTGTTTTTCACAGGTGAATTATTAATTGTTTGTTTTGATAAGGGATTAGACAAGCAGGGCCTTTTCCACCTGTCTCACTGGGCCGAATATCTGCCCATTCTCAATGCCAATTAAGCTCCATTTTTTACCAGTTTGAAGCAAAAAACTCTCAGTCATAAGAAATAATTCCCAACTGAAATGAATTTTGATTATTCAAAGACAAATTTTGCTCGCAGTCGGTAATAAAATCACATAAATAATTACTGGAAAAACCAACCCATTACTATTTTTAGAACAGGAGTGTTATTTCCCCTTATGGAGTTACGCCATTTTCTTCCAATGTTTACCAAATTAATTTCCTACTAAATCGGACTTATTTCATTGAAAATTGGATGAAAACACACACTCATTTATTTGATAACATCAATCTGCATTATCTTGGTAAGGGTAAATACATGTTGATGCATTTCTGTTTCCTATTTTTCATGTCAAAATCGTCAGTATTTTTATACGAAAGTAGGTGGGGTAAGGAATTTACTTAATTTATGAGTTGTGTTCAGACCAATTTAGAGCTTTGTTTTTTTTAGTCCTCGAGTAGAATAATGTTAATGCATGTTCACCTTTATTTCAGACCTAAATTGAGACTTTGTTTCTACAAATTTAATCTGTTAAGAAAGTTTAAATTTAGAACAAGAGGGAGCTGCTTCTGTAAGATAGCATGCTCGACTTTTCTCGGTGATTGACTCTGAATTAAAGCTTTGCCAGTGAAAGGGGCAATTAAAGCTTTGCCAGTAAAAGGGGCATAATAGTCAATAGCTTTGAATGTAACAGAGATATTAGACATTATTATAAAACTTTAACAAAAAAAAATGAAGTTAAAAAGTGGCATAACTGTCAAAATTCAAATGAAGAGTTATGAGGATTGTTTCTTCTGGTGTAGACTTATATACATTATTGTGTGGCCAAAAATGTTGGATTTTGCCTCTAAGTTATGTGTCCGCGCGCTTAATTTATGTCGATAAAAAACCTCCAGTTTCGAGACCCCAACTCCAGCTGAAAAATGGCAAACCTCCAGTTTTGGGATTCTGAACTTATCACATGTATGAACCAGAGCTGTCTGAGGACACCCAACTACTCAACAACCTTGTTAATTGAATGAATGTAACTGGAAAAAGGGGAACAATTTTGTAACAAGAGGGTCATGATGGCCCTTTCATGCTCACCTAAGTTTAGTCGCTTGCTTGAACAGTTAAAAGTTTCTACTGTATATATACAGGCATGTACTGTGTATGTACGAGTTGAGGGTAGGGAGTAGGGGATGGAGGTAGATGTGGGGTAAGACATTGGCGGAATGATGTGATATGACAATATTAAGCATGAAGATTTTTTAAAGTTTCCATAAATAAGGGGTAAAGTGACCACACCTCCTAGTGGCAATGCTTTTTTATGAAACAGAAAAAATTGTATTATCTTCGTAAAAGGTCACCAAAGAAACATTTGTGTAAAATTATTTTAAAATTGGACCTGCTGTTTCTGACAAGAATATTTTAAAAGTTTCCAATATCTACATATAGGGAAAAAATGGCAACACACCCTGGCAGTCATGTTTTTTTACGAATCATAATTATTTGAACAATCTTGGCAGAGGGTCACACAAGGACCATTTGTGTGATAAAATTTCAAATCAGGCAAACAGTTTCATACAAGAAGATTTTTAAAGTTTCCACTATATACATGTAGGGAAAAGTGAACACGACCCCTGGCGGCCATCGGAATAATTTGAACAAACTTGGTATAGGATCCACAAGGACCATTTGTGTGAAATTATTACAATATTGGACCAGCGGTTTAAGAGGAGATGTCATTTGAAGATTTGTCTATTTTTAGCCCTGGCGGCCCCTATGTGCAACCAAGTGGAACCATTTGAACAATTCTGGAAAAGGACCACCAAAGGGACATCAGAGGCAAATTTCATCAACTTCCATTAAATGGTTTCAGAGGGGATGTTGTTTAAAGGAAAGTGTGGATGGACGACAGACGGACGCGGTACAGTGAGTGATCACAATAACTCTGCAAAACAGAGTTATGGAACCTGTACAGTGTATGTAAGTTCATCACAAAGAACAAATGTGTGAAGTTTCAGCCCATTCCCATTTGTGGGTACTGAGATACTTGCTTACATACAAAGACTTAATAAAAAATTTCTAAGTCAAAAAAATGGGCATAATTTAGTTACAAGAGGGTCATGATGACCCTGGACCGCTCACCTGTGTAATATGAGCTATGTGTTTCAAATGTCAAACTGATGCTAAAATATTAAGAAAGTAGGTTAGTAGGTCACATTCATGGTCACTGAACGTCAGTTTTAAGATCGGTGTGCAAAACTGTATGTCATCCAAATTTCAAGGCTGTATCTTAAAAAACAAGAGGGCCATGATGGCCCTATACATCGCTCACCAGAGTTGATCTGGCCTACTGACCTAGTTTTTGACCCCACATGACCAAGAGTTGAACTTGACCTAAAGATCATCAAGACAAACATTCTGACAAAATTTCATAAAGATTTGGTTACAACTGCGGCCTCTTGAGTGTTCACAAGCTTTTCCTTTGATTTGACCGGTGACCTAGTTTTTGACCCCACATGACTCATATTGGAACTTGACCTATAGATTATCAAAACAAACATTCTGACTAATTCCCATGAGTTTCAAACTTAAATTGTAGTCTCTAGTGTTGAAAAGAATTTCCTTTGATCTGGCCTAGTGACCTAGTCTTTGATCCCACATGACCCAGATTCATACTTGACCTAGAAATGATTAAGACAAACATTCTGACCCAGTTTCATAAAGATTGAGTCACAAATGTGGCCTCTAAAGTGTTCACAAGCTTTTCCTTTGATTTGACCAGGTGACCTAGTTTTTGACTGCACATGGCCCAGATTGAAACTTAACCTAGAAATCATCAAGCCAAACTTTCTAAGTTTCATAAATATTGGGTCACAACTGTGGCCTCTAGTGTTAACAAGCTTTTCCACTGATCTGATCTACTGACCTAGTTTTTGACCCAACATAACCCAGATCAAACTTGACCTAGAGATCATCAATACTAACATACTGATCAAGTTTCATAAATATTGGGTCAAAACTGAGGCCTCTAGAGTGTTAACAAGCTTTTCCACTGATCTGATCTACTGACTTGTTTTTGACCCAACATGACCCAGATTCAAACTTGACCTAGAGATCATCAATACTAACATACTGATCAAGTTTCATAAAGATTAGGTCACAAATGCGGTCTCTACAGTGTTCACAAGCTTTTCCTTTGATCTGACCAATTGACCTAGTTTTTGACCCCACATGACCCAGTTTCGAAATTGACCTATAGATCATCAAGACTAACGTTCTGACCATGTTTCATAAAGATTGGGTCAAAAATGTGGTCTCTAGAGTGTTCACAAGTTTTTCCATTGATCTGACCTACTGACCTAGTTTTTGATCCCACATGACCCAGTTTTGAACTTGACATCATCAAGACAAACATTCTGACCAAGCTTCATAAAGATTTGGTCAAAAATGTGGTCTCTAGTGTTCACAAGCTTTTCCTTTGATCTGACCTACTGACCTAGTTTTTGACCCCACATGACCCAGTTTCGAACTTGATCTAGAGATCATCAAGACTAACATTCTGACCAAGTTTCATAAAGATTAGGTCACAAATGTGGTCTCTAGAGTGTTCACAAGCTTTTCCTTTAATCTGATCTACTGACCTAGTTTTTGACCCCACATGACCCAGTTTCGAACTTGACCTAGAGATCATCAAGACAAACGTTCTGACCAAGTTTCATAAAGATTGGGTCAAAAATGTGGTCTCTAGAGTGTTCACAAGCTTTTCCATTGATCTGACGTACTGACCTAGTTTCTGACCCCACATGACCCAGTTTCGAACTCGACCTAGAGATCATCAAGACAAACATTCTGACCATTTCATAAAGATTGGGTCAAAAATGTGGTCTCTAGAGTGTTCACAAGCTTTTCCTTTGATCTGAACTACTTACCTAGCTTTTCACCCCACATGACCCAGTTTCAAACTTGACCTAGAGATCATCAAGACTAACATTCTGACTAAGTTTCATAAAGATTGGGTCACAAATGCGGTCTCTAGAGTGTTCACAAGCTTTTACTTTGCTCTGACCTACTGACCTAGTTTTTGACCCCACATGACCCAGTTTCGAACTTTACCTAGAGATCATCAAGACAAACACTCTGACCAAGTTTCATAAAGATTGGGTCAAAAATGTGGTCTCTGGAGTGTTCACAAGGCAAATGTTGACGGACGCCGGACAATGACCGGTCACAATAGCTCACCTTGAGCACTTTATACTCTGGTGAGCTAACAAGAAAGTAGGTCACAGTCAAGTGACCCCTAATCACTTGGGGTCATCAGGTCATTATGATTTGATAGTGGGTGCAGAACCCTGCTTGTTTAAACAAATTTCTTTGCTTAAGCTTCAAAAACAAAACAAGAGGGTCATTGACCCTAAAGCGCTCACCTGTGTACAAGGCTTCAAGTGTGTTTGTATAAGTACAGAGTTAGGTTTCTTCTATGTTAGCCTATATCATATACATGCCACACATAATCGGAATAATCTGAACAATCTTGGTAGAGGGTCACACAAGGACCATTTGTGTAAAATTATTCTAAAATCGGGCAAGTAGTTTCAAACAAGAAGATTTTTAAAGGTTCCACTATATACATATAGGGAAAAGTGACCACGCCCTCTGGCGGCCATGTTTTTTGATGAATCGTTATAATTTGAACAATCTTGGTAGAGGGTGACATAAGGACCATTTGTGCAAAATTATTTCAAAATTGGACCATCGGATTAGGAGATGTCGTTTGAAGATTTTTTTATTTTTAGCTCTGGTGGCCCGTGTGCAACCAAGCGGAACCGTTTGAATAACTTTAGTAGAGGACCATCCTAGGAACATCCAGGCCAAGTTTCATCAGAATCCATTCAGTGGTTATGGAGGAGATGTCTTTTAATCACAATTGTTGACGACGGACGGACGCACGACGGACACAGCATGATCATAAGAGCTCACCATGAGCATTGCTCAGGTGAGCTAAAAAAAGAAACATACCAAATATCAAAAGCTTAGGCCTTGCAGTATCAGACAAGAAGATTTTTAAAGTTTTTTCCTATATAAGTCTATGTAAAACTTGTGACCCCCGGGTCGGGGCCTCTTTTCACCCCAGGGGCACAATTTGAACAATCTTTATAGAGGACCATTAGATGATGTCACATGCCAAATATCAAGGCTCTAAGCCTTCCGGTTTTGGACAAGAAGATTTCTAAAGTTTCCTTTCAGTTGCCATGGCAACCAGAGTTCTGCATGGAATTCAATTCTTTGAACAATTTTGAAAAGGGTCCACCCAAGGATCATTCCTGTGAAGTTCGGTGTAATTCTACCCAGTGGTTTTCAAGATTTTTTTAGAAAATGTTGACGGACGGACGACACAAGACTGACGACGGACATTGAGCTGTCACAAAAGCTCACCATGAGCCTTTGGCTCAGGTGAGCGAAAAAAACTAGACGAGAAGGTCATGGTAAAGATTCTTCTAGATAAGTACTGAAATCTGTTAAACAAGAGGGCCATAATGGCCCTACATCGCTCACCTGTTATCACTGCACTTAAGGACAAGAAGGTCAAACAAGAAACGCGGCAATGCCACGAAACCAGGTTTTCAACACTTTTCATAAGAATAAAAAAGTATACTGAATCACAGTGCACCACTTTAAAGCACAACCCTAACCCTAACCCTATTTTTAGTAACAATGACCTTGACCTTGATCCCAGAAACCCCAAAATCAATCCCAAGCTAAAACTTTATATAAGTTTCCTATACACCAAGTTTCATCATGATAGCTCATTCCTAAGTTAAGTTATTGACCGGAAACCCTTTTTCTATTTTAAGTAACAGTGACCTTCACCTTGACCCCAGAAACCCCAAAATCAATCCCAGCCTTTGTCTTGATATAAGCTACATACATACCAAGTTTTATTCAAATATCTTTACCGAAACAAAAGTTATTGACCAGAAACACTTTTTCTATTTTAAGTAACAGTGACCTTGACCTTGACCCCAGAAACCCCAAAATCAATCCCAGCCTTTGTCTTGATATAAGCTACATACATACCAAGTTTCATTCAAATATCTTTACCGAAACAAAAGTTATTGACCAGAAACACCAGTTTGACGCCACCGCCCGCCCGACCAACAACATACCCCAATCTAATAACTCTTATTTACAACAAAGGGAGGAAATTTAACCAAAAAGAAAAAAAATTCTTACAAGGTACAGATATGTCAAAATACACCTAAAAATTGGAGGTACCATCCATGTTGTACCACAGAAAAGTGGTCTGTTTTTCCCTACGGCCAAAAATAAACAAGAGGGTCATGATGACCCTGGATCGCTCACCTGAGTAATATGAGCTACATGTTTCAAATGTCAAACTGATGATAAAATATTAAGAAAGTCAGTAGGTCACATTCATGGTCAATGAAATTCAGTTTAACGATTTGTGTGCAAAACTGTGTATATCATCAAAATTTCAAAGCTGTATCTTAAAAAACAAGAAAGTAGGTCAGTAGGTCAAGGTCACAGTCAAGTGACATCATATTACTTGGCATGGTTCATACAGAATATCAGAGACAAAATTCAAGTACTTTTCAAGGACATTTCAAGTACTTTTTACAATTTTTCAAGCACTATTTTTTTTTCAAAACCACGACCTAATCTGAACAATTTTTATTATGTAATGCAAAAATAAAACAACCATCAATTGTCACACCTTTGAAAATGACGTAATTCGATTATTTGATTGATGTGACTCACTATTTTGCTGAGGTTTAACGCTTTTCTTGTGATTTTTTAGCGCACTCCTACTAATGATACCTCGAAATTTTATCACACGACGTACAAATACACTTCGTTCTGTCTGCTCTATAGGGCTTCAGCCACTGTTTATATTCGTCTTTTGTCTCCCGCTTACTTGAGTAAACACGTTTGTTTTTCTTACTCATTTTAATTCACTGGAAACACTCGCAAATTGCTAAAAATTGTGAGTTATTATTCCCCGTATTTTTTTAAACGGAAACGGAAACATGCAAACGGTGATATAGTAGAAATAGCACTCTGTAAATATCGATAAAGTGTGGCCGTACACCACTATAATAGCATACGGGTGACCCGATCCTGCAATTTCACAAATTTATTTTCATTTTCTCCGATTTATTTTAAGCCTTAAATTCTTTTTGCAAAGCAAACTTACGGAAAGAATATTTTCAAGGAGTGAAAGGTCAAATTCAAGGAGTTTTTTTCAAAATTCAAGTACTTTTCCAGGTTTTTTTTAGGGTTTTTGTCATTTTCAAGGAGTTTTCAAGGACTACCATTGAATTCAAGGACTTTTCAAGGCCTGTGCGAACCCTGCTTGGGGTCATCAGGTAATTATAATTATATAGTCTTGGAAATAGGATCAGATGATTTTTTAAGTATTTTTCCTATATAACTCACATAATAACTATGTGACCCCAGGGCGGGGCCTCTTTTAACCCCAGGGGCATAATTTGAACAATTTTGGTAGAGGACTACTAGACAACGCATCATACCAAATATCAAAAGCCTAGGTCATATGGTTTCAGACAAGAAGATTTTTAAAGCTTTTTCCTATATATGTCTATATAAAACTTGGGACCCCCAGGGCAGGGCCTCTTTTCACCCAAGGGGTACAATTTGAACAATTTTGGTTGAGGACCATAAGACAATGCTACAAACCAAATATCAAAGGTCTAAGTGTTGTGGTTTCAGACAAGAAGATTTTTAAACATTTTTTCCTATATAAGTCTATGTAAAACTTGGGACCCCCAGGGCGGCACCATATTTGACCCTAGGGGGATAATTTGAACAATCTTGGTAGAGGACCACTAGATGATGCTACACACCAAATATCAAAGCCCTAGGCCATGTGGTTTTGTACAAGAAGATTTTCAAAGTTTTCCCTATATAAGTCTATATAAACCATGTGACCCCCGGGGCGGGGCCATATTTGACTCTAGGGGGACAATTTGAACAATCTTGGTAGAGGACCACTAGATGATGCTACATACCAAATATCAATGCCCTAGGCCATGTGGTTTTGTACAAGAAGATTTTCAAAGTTTACCTTATATAAATCTATATAAACCATGTGACCCCCAGGACGGGGCCATATTTGACCCTAGGGGGATAATTTGAACAGTTTTACTAGAGGACCACTAGATGATGCTACACACTAGATATCAAAGCCCTATCCCCTGTGGTTTTGGACAAGAAGATTTTTAAAGTTTTTCCTTTCGGTTGCCATGGCAACCAGAGTTCTGCATGGAATTCAATTCTTTGAATTATTTTGAAAGGGGGCCACCCAAGGATCATTCCTCTGAAGTTTGGTGTAATTCTGCCCAGTGGTTTTGAAGAAGATTTGTTTTAAAAATTGTTGACGCACGATGGACGACTCACTACGCACGACGGACATCAAGCGGTCACAATAGCTCACTTTGTCACTTTATGACAGGTGAGCTAAAAAGTTACTAAATAAGCTATTTATAGTAACATAAAAGGGAAGTAATTAAAAACAAGGAGCTGCCTTCAATAAACGCTTGATGGCCCCAGTGGCATCCTTGTCGATAGATTTTGCACCCAAAGTCCAAAACGAGGTCAAGGTCAAACTGAGGTCAGGTGATGTTCGAAGATGAGGAATGGTCACAGTTTACATCTGTATTAGTATCAATTCATTCTTGTAAGGGGTGCTGATGCTAGACGAAACGGTCCCATTTGGTTAACCAAGAGATGGCCCATATAAAGCAACCTAAGTCCAAAATGAGGTCAAGGTCAAGGTCAAACTGAGGTCAGGTGATGTCTGAAGATGAGGAATGGTCACAGGTTACATCTGCGTTAGTATCAAGTCATTCTAGTAAGGGGTATTGATGCTAGACGAAACGGTCCCATTTGGTTAACCAAGAGATGGCCCATATAAAGCAACCTAAGTCCAAAATGAGGTCAAGGTCAAACTGAGGTCAGGTGATATCTGAAGATGAGGAATGGTCACAGGTTACATCTGCATTAGTATCAGGTCATTCTAGTAAGGGGTATTGATGCTAGACGATCAGTCTTACTTGGTTAACCTCGTACGGACGGACACTATATGCCTCCCGCATCAGTAGATGCTGGGGCCATAAAAAAATTTATTGTAAGTGAACAAAAGAAGAATCTGCCAAACAAGAGGACCATGATGGTCCTGAATCGCTCACCTCTTCCCACATGACCCAGTTTTGAGTATGACGTCGTTTTTTCTATTATTTGACATAGTGACCTAGTTTTTGAGCTCATGTGACCCAGTTTTGAACTTGACCTAGATATTATCAAGATATAAATTCTGACCAATTTTCAAGAAGATCCATTGAAAAATATGGTCTCTAGAGAGGTCACAAGGTTTTTCTATTATTTGACCTATTAACCTAGTTTTCGAAGGTATGTGACCCTGTTTTGAATTTTAACTAGATATCATCAAGGTGAACATTCTCACTAATTTTCATGAAGATCTCATGAAAAATATGGCCTCTAGAGAGGTCACAAGGTTTTTCTATTTTTAAACCTACCGGCCTAGTTTTTGAACGCACGTGACCCGGTTTCGAAACTGACCTAGATATCATCAAGGTGAACATTCAGATCAATTTTCATCAAGATCCATTGAAAAATATGGCCTCTAGAGAGGTCAAAAGATTTTAATAATTTTAGACCTACTGACCTAGTTTTTGACCGCAGTTGACCCAGTTTCGAACTTTACCTAGATGTCATCAAGATGAACATTCAGACCAACTTTCATACAGATCCCATGAAAAGTATGGCCTCTAGAAAGGTCACAAGGTTTTTTTATTATTTGACCTTCTGACCTAGTTTTTTAAGGCACATGACCCAGTTTCAAACTTGAACTAGATATCATCAAGGTGAACATTCTGACCAATTTTTATGCAGATCCATTCACAAGTATGGCCTCTAGAGAGGTCACAAGGTTTTTATATTTTTAGACCTACTGACCTAGTTTTAGACCGTACATGACCCTGTTTCGAATTTGACCTAGATATCATCAAGATGAACATTCAAACCAACTTTCATACAGATCCCATGAAAAATATGGCCTTTAGAGAGGTCACAAGGTTTTTCTATTATTTGACCTACTGACCTAGTTTTTGAAGGCACGTGACCCACTTTCGAAACTGACCTAGATATCATCAAGATGAACATTCAGACCAACTTTCATACAGATCCCATGAAAAATATGGCCTCTAGAGAGGTCATAAGGTTTTTCTATTATTTGACCTACTGACCTAGTTTTTGAAGGCACGTGACCCACTTTCGAACATGACCTAGATATCATCAAGGTGAACATTCTGACCAATTTTCATGAAGATCTAATGAAATATATGGCCTCTAGAGAGGTCACAAAGTTTTTCTATTTTTAGACCTACTGACCTAGTTTTTGACCGCACGTGACCCAGTTTCGAACTTGACCTAGATATCATCAAGATGAACATTCAGACCAACTTTCATACAGATCCCGTGAAAAAAGTGGCCTTTAGAGAGGTCACAAGGTTTTTCTATTATTTGACCTACTGACCTAGTTTTTGAAGTCACGTGACCCAGTTTCGAACTTGACCTAGATATCATCAAGGTGAACGTTCTGACCAATTTTCATGAAGATCTTGTGAAATATATGGCCTCTAGAGAGGTCACAAGGTTTTTCTATTTTTAGACCTACTGACCTAGTTTCTGACGGCATGTGACCCAGTTTCGAACTTGACCTAGATATCATCAAGGTGAACATTCTGACCAATTTTCATGAAGATCTTGTGAAATATATGGCCTCTAGAGAGGTCACAAGGTTTTTCTATTTTTAGACCTACTGACCTAGTTTTTGAAGGCACGTCACTCAGTTTTTCGAACTTGACCTAGATATGATCAAGATGAACATTCTGACCAACTTTCATAAAGATCCCATGAAAAATGTGACCTCTAGAGTGGTCACAAGCAAAAGTTTACGGATGGACGCACGCACGCACGGACGGACGACGGACACCGCGCGATCACAAAAGCTCACCTTGTCACTTTGTGACAGGTGAGCTAATAAAAATAAAGAGCACTGCAATGCAATGCAATATACACACAAAACAGTCATATGACCTTTGACCCCTAAGTGTGATCTTGACCTCGAAGAGAGCCATCCGAAACAAGCGCTCTGCACGTCGTTTCGATGAGGTGAACATTTGCGTCAGGTTTCTTTGAAATCCTTCAAGGGGTTCAAGCGTTACGAGCAGAAGGGAAATTGCTGACCAACAGACAGACGGACACCGAGGCGATAACCCATAATACATCCCTTCGGGCGTATAAAAAAGAATCAAGATCTTATGGTGATACAAGTTGTGCGCAAGTTTGGTTAAAATCAAATCATAAATGAAGCTGCTATTGTGCAGACAAGGTCAAAATAACTAATTCTGGCCCTTTCAGGGGCCATAACTCTGGAACCCTTTAAGGGATCTGGCCGGTTCAAGAAAGGAACCAAGATCTTATGGTGACACAAGTTTTGTGCAAGTTTGATTAAATTCAGATCATAAATGAAGCTGCTATTGTGCAGACAAGGTCAAAATAGCTAATTCTGGCCCTTTCAGGGGCCGTTACTCTGGAACCCATAATGGAATCTGGCCAGTTCAAGAAAGGAACCGAGATCTTATGGTCATACAAGTTGTGTGCAAGTTTGGTAAAAATCAAATCATAAATAAAGCTGCTATTGTGCAGACAAAGTCAAAATAGCTAATTTTGGCCCTTTCAGGGGCCATAACTCTGGAACTCATATTGGGATCTGGCCAGTTCAAGAAAGGAACCGAGATCTTATGGTGATACAAGTTGTGTGCAAGTTTGGTTAAAATAAAATCATAAATGAAACCACTATCGTCCAGACAAGAAATTGTTGACGGATGGACGGACGCCGGACGGTGAGCGATCACAATAGCTCACCCTTAACTTGACCCCAATGACCCCATATACAATCCCAACCTTGGTTTTTCTATAAGCTACCTACAGGCTAAGTTTAATTTCAATACATCAATGAAAACTGAAGTTACTGTGCGGAAACCAATTTTTCTATTTTAGCAACAGCGACCTTGACCTTGACCCAAATGCAATCCTAAGCCTCGTCTCCTTATCTATCTACAGGCCAAGTTTGGTGTCTATAGCTGGTTCGAAATTAAAGTTATTGTGCAGAAACCAAGTTTGACGCCCGCCTGCCCGGACGACATACCCCAATCTAATGTGGTTTTCTACGAAAACCTGGTTAAAAACTTAACCAAATCAGGATGTTGACATGGATGCTGATGCACTGTTGAGTCAATAGCTCTACCTATCTTTGAATTATAGTCTAGCTAAAATGTGTAACACTAGTGCTTGCATTTGCACACACAATAATTCAATTAATGTACATCTAATTCCACTAAATTATCTACTTCAACTGACTGAGAAAAGAATGATATCCATGAAAATTGCTTTAGTTGACAAACACAAACACACGACTCCCTCTCTTTATAGAGACGAGTTGAAGAAAGAGTCAATGATACTTGCGAGGCAGCGCTAATGACCAGAACTCTACGTGAAAGGTAACAAGAGGCCCAAGTCGCTCACCTGTAGAGGACCTTAACCATCTGACCTTTAAAGGGCCAAACACCCAAAATTGAACAAATTTATGAGAGGACCTTATAATGATGCTATAGACCAGATTTAAGTGAGAACCATTGAGTGGTTCATGACAAGTTTCAAAGGTATTCTGACATTTAGCCCAAGCAACCTCCAAAAAGAGGTCAACTGCTCCCATTTGAATAAATTTGAGAGAGGTCCTTATAATGATCCAACATACCATATCTGAGGATAATCCATCAAGCCATTCATTAGAAGAAGTTGTTTAAAAGGAATTTCTAGTTTTAGCTCTAGCAGCCCCTAAAATAGGCCAAGTGTCCTCAATTGAAAATATTTTGGTAAATGGCTTTATAACAAATCAGGTTTGATGAAGAACCATCAAGCAGTTCCTGAGAAGGAAGTCTTTCAAAGGCATTTCTATTTTTAGTTCTAGTGGCCCATAAAAGGGGCCAAGTGCCCCCATTTCAACAAATATGGGAGAGGACCTTATAATAATGCCACAAACAAAGTTTGATGAAGATCCATCATGCAGTTCATGAGAAGGTCATTTAAAGGTATTCCTAATTTTGGCAGGTCCAAGTGCCCCCATTTGAAGAAACTTTGGGGAGGACCTTATAATGATACAGATCAAGTTCGATGACAATCCTTCAAGCAGTTCAGGAGAAGCTGAAAGGTTATTTCTAGCTTTTGCTCTTGCGGCCCGTACACTGGGCCAGGTGCTCCCATTTGAAGACATTTGGGAGAGGACCTTATAACAAGAGGGCCATGATGGCCCTATATCGCTTAACTGTTATCATTGCACTTGAGGACAAGAAGGTCCTAAGAAACAAGAGGACCATGATGGTCCTGAATCGCTCACCTGTTCCCACATGACCCAGTTTTGAGTATGACATCGTTTTTTCTATTATTTGACATAGTGACCTAGTTTTTGAGCTCATGTGACCCAGTTTTGAACTTGACCTAGATATTATCAAGATAAAAATTCTGACCAATTTTCATGAAGATCCATTAAAAATATGGCCTCTAGAGAGGTCACAAGGTTTTCCTATTATTTGACCTATTGACCTAGTTTTCGAAGGTACGTGACCGTTTTGAACTTTACCTAGATACCATCAAGGTGAACATTCTCACTAATTTTCATGAAGATCTCATGAAAAATATGGCCTCTAGAGAGGTCACAAGGTTTTTCTATTTTTATACCTACTGGCCTAGTTTTTGACCGCAGTTGACCCAGTTTCAAACTTGACCGAGATATCATCACGATGAATATAGACCTAGATATCATCAAGATGAACATTCAGACCAACTTTCATACAGATCCCATGAAAAGTATGGCCTCTAGAGAGGTCACAAGGTTTTTTTTATTATTTGACCTACTGACCTAGTTTTTGATGGCACGTGACCCAGTTTCAAATCTGACCTAGATATCATCAAGGTGAACATTCTGACCAATTTTCATGAAGATCCATTCAAGGGTATGGCCTCTAGAGAGGTCACAAGGGTTTTCTATTTAAGACCTACTGACCTAGTTTTTGATCGCAGTTGACCCAGTTTAAAACTTGACCTATATATCATCAAGGTGAACGTTCAGACCAACTTTCATACAGATCCCATGAAAAATATGGCCTCTAGAGAGGTCACAACGTTTTTTCATTATTTGACCTATTGACCTACTTTTTGAAGGCACATGACCCACTTTCGAACTTGACCTAGACATCATCAAGATGAACATTCTGACCAATTTTTATGGAGATCCATTCACAAGTATGGCCTCTAGAGAGGTCATAAGGTTTTTCTATTTTTAGGCATACTGACCTAGTTTCTGACCACACATGACCCAGTTTCGAACTTGACCTAGATATCATCAAGATGAACATTCAGACCAACTTTCATACAGATCCCATGAAAAATATGGCCTTTAGAGAGGTCACAAGGTTTTTCTATTATTTGACCTACTGACCTAGTTTTTGACGGCACATGACCCACTTTCAAACTTGACCTAGATATCACCAAGATAAACATTCAGACCAACTTTCATACAGATCTTGTGAAATATATGGCCTCTAGAGAGGTCACAAGGTTTTTCTACTTTTAGACCTACTGACCTAGTTTTTGACCGCATGTGACCCAGTTTCAAACTTGACCTAGATATCATCAAGGTGAACATTCTCACCAATTTTCATAAAGACCCCATGAAAAATGTGACCTCTAGAGTGGACACTAGCAAAAGTTTACGCACGGACGACGGACGGTGCGCGATCACAAAAGCTCACCTTGTCACTTTGTGACAGGTGAGCTAAAAATATCTAAGTCCAAAGGACAGGAACAACAAAGGTAAGGAATTTAACCAAAAAGAAAAAAAAATCTTACAAGGTATAGATATGTTAAAATACACCTAAAAATTGGAGGTACCATCAATGTTGTACCGCAGAAAACTGGTCTCGTGTTTTCCCTACGGCCAATATTAAACAAGAGGGCCATGATGGCCCTATATCGCTCACCTGTTATCATTGCACTTGAGGACAAGAAGGTCCTCGGAAAAAATATCTAAGTCCAAAGGACAGTAACAACAAAGGGAAGAAATTTAACCAAAAAGAAAAAAAAATTCTTACAAGGTACAGATATGTCAAAATACACCTACAAATTGGAGGTACCATCCATGTTGTACCACAGAAAAGTGGTCTCGGTTTTTCCCTACGGCCAATAATAAACAAGAGGACCATGATGGTCCTGAATCGCTCACCTGTCCCAACATCACCCAGTTTTGAACTGAGTATGACGTCATTTTTTTCTATTATTTGACATAGTGACCCAGTTTTTGACCTCATGTGACCCAGTTTTGAACCTGACCTAGATATCATCAAGATGAACATTCTGACCAACTTTCATACAGATCCCATGAAAAATATGGCCTCTAGAGAGTTCACAAGGTTTTTTCATTATTTGACCTACTGACCTAGTTATTGATGGCACGTGACCCAGTTTCAAATTTGACCTAGATATCATCAAGATGAACAATCTGACCAATTTTCATGAAGATCCATTCAAAAGTATAGCCTCCAGAGAGGTCACAAGGTTTTTCTATTTTTAGACCTAATGACCTAGTTTTTGACCGCAGCTAACCAAGTTTCGAACTTGACCTAGATATCATCAAGATGAACATTCAGACCAATTTTCATACAGATCCCATGAAAAATATGGCCTCTAGAGAGGTCACAAGGTTTTTCTATTATTTGACCTACTGACCTAGTTTCTGATGGCACGTGACCCAGTTTCGAACTTGACCTAGATATCATCAAGGTGAACATTCAGACCAATTTTCATGAAGATCTTGTGAAAAATATGGCATCTAGAGAGGTCACAAGGTTTTTCTATTTTTAGACCTACTGACCTAGTTTTTAACCACAGCTGACCCAGTTTCGAACTTGACCTAGATATCATCAAGATGAACACTCAGACTAACCTTCATACAGATCCCATGAAAAATATGGCCTCTAGAGAGGTCACAAGGTTTTTTTATTATTTGACCTACTGACCTAGTTTCTGATGGCACGTGACCCAGTTTCGAACTTGACCTAGACATCATCAAGGTGAACATTCTGACTAATTTTCATGAAGATCCATTCAAAAGTATGGCCTCTAGAGAGGTCACAGTGTTTTCTATTTTTAGAAACTAATGACCTAGTTTTAACCGCAGCTGACCCAGTTTCGAACTTGACCTAGATATTATCAAGATGAACATTCAGACCAAACTTTCATACAGATCCAATGAAAAATATGGCCTCTAGAGAGGTCACAAGGTTTTTTTTATTATTTGACCTACTGACCTAGTTTTTGAAGGCACGTGACCCAGTTTTGAACTTGACCTAGATATTATCAAGGTGAACATTCTGACCAATTTTCATGAAGATCTTGTGAAATATATGGCCTCTAGAGAGGTCACAAGGTTTTTCTATTTTTAGACCTACTGACCTAGTTTTTGACCGCAGTTGACCCAGTTTCGAACTTGACCTAGATATCATCAAGATGAACATTCTGACCAACTTTCATAAAGATCCCATGAAAAATGTGACCTCTAGAGTGGTCACAAGCAAAAGTTTACGCACGGACGCACGGACGACGGACGCTGCGCGATCACAAAAGCTCACACTGTCACTTTGTGACATGTGAGCTAAAAAGTTACTAAAAACAAGAGGACCATGATGGTCCTGAATCGCTCACCTATCCCCACAAGACCCAGTGTTGAACTGAGTATGACGTCGTTATTTCTATTATTTGACATAGTGACCTAGTTTTTGAGCACATGTGACCTAGATATCATCAAGATAAAAAATTCTGACCAATTTTCATGAAGATCCATTGAAAAATATGGCCTCTAGAGAGGTCACAAGCTTTTTCTATTATTTGACCTAATGACCTAGTTTTTGAAGGCACGTGACCCACTTTTAAACTTGACCTAGATATCATCAAGATGAACATTCTCACCAATTTTCAAGAAGATCTCATGAAAAATATGGCCTCTAGAGAAGTCACAAGGTTTTTCTATTTTTCGACCTACTGACCTAGTTTTTGACCGCACATGACCCAGTTACGAACCTGACCTAGATATCATCAAGCTGAATATTCTCACCAGTTTTCATGAAGATCCATTGAGAAATATGGCCTCTAGAGAGGTCACAAGGTTTTTCTATTTTTAGACCTACTGACCTAGTTTTTGACCCCACGTGACCCAGTTTCGAACCTGACCTAGATATCATCAAGGTGAACATTCTGACCAATATTCATAAAGATCTCATGAAAAATACGGCCTCTAGAGAGGTCACAAGGTTTTTCTATTTTTAGATCTACTGACCTAGTTTTTAACCCCACGTGACCCAGTTTCGAACTTGATCTAGATATCATCAAGGTAAACATTCTGACCAATTTTCCTGAAGATCCATTGAAAAATATGGCCTCTAGAGAGGTCACAAGGTTTTTCTATTTTTAGACCTACTGACCTAGTTTTTGACCGCATGTGACCCAGTTTCGAACTTGACCTAGATATCATCAAGGTGAACATTCTGACCAATTTTCATGAAGATCCATTGAAAAATATGGCCTCTAGAGAGGTCACAAGGTTTTTCTATTTTTAGACCTACTGACCTAGTTTTTGATCCAACATGACCCAGTATTGAACTTGACCTAGATATCATTAAGGTGAACATTCTGACCAACATTCATGAAGATCTCATGAAAAATATGGCCTCTAGAGAGGTCACAAGGTTTTTCTATTTTTAGATCTACTGACCTAGTTTTTACCCCCACGTGACCCAGTTTCGAACTTGACCTAGATATCGTCAAGGTGTACATTCTGACCAGTTTTCATTAAGATCCATTGAGAAATATGGCCTCTAGAGAGGTCAAAAGGTTTTTCTATTTTTAGACCTAATGACCTAGTTTTTGACCCCACCTGACCCAGTTTCGAACTTGACCTAGATATGATCAAGGTGAACATTCTAAACAATATTCATGAAGATCTCATGAAAAATATGGCCTCTAGAGAGGTCACAAGGTTTTTCTATTTTTAGACCTACTGACCTAGTTTTTGACCCCACGTGACCCAGTTTCGAACTTGACCTAGATATCATCAAGGTGAACATTCTGACCAATTTTCATGAAGATCTTGTGAAATATATGGCCTCTAGAGAGGTCACAATGTTTTTCTATTTTTAGACCTACTGACCTAGTTTTTGATGGCACGTGACCCAGTTTCGAACTTGACCTAGATATCATCAAGGTGAACATTCTGACCAACTTTCATAAAGATCCCATGAAAAATGTGACCTCTAGAGTGGTCACAAGCAAAAGTTTACGGACGCACGGACGCACGGACGGACGACGGACGCCGCGCGATCACAAAAGCTCACCTTGTCACTTTGTGACAGGTGAGCTAATAAGCTATTTATAGTAACGTAAAAGGGAAGTAATTAAAAAAAAAAGTATTGTAAGTGAAGAAAAGAAGGATCTGCCAAATAAATCTGTTGACATAAATGAAATTTCAGATCAGTATCTTCATTAGTTATGGAGATATACCCATTTTAATTTGAAATAAAGGGAGGTAATTTGACAAAAAATCAGTCGATAGTTATCTACCCTGATTGGCTCAGTCCAACTAATGACAATAATGAAATTTCAAATAAGTACTATAATAAGTACTTACTGATATAAATCCATTTTGATTACAATCAGGGGAGGTAATCAGATATAAAATAACTCTGAACCTACGCTTGGAAGTTGGATCGGACTTGTCATGGAATCCAAGAGTTATTGTTGTTGAAGTTATTTTGGAAGTTTGTATCAAATAAAACCATAAATGAAGTCTCTATAAGGCTGCAAAAGCCAAAATAGCCAATTTTGGACCTTTAAGGGGCCATAACTCTGAAACCCATGAAGAAATCTGGCCAGTTCAAGAAAGGAACCAAGATCTTGTGGTGATACAAGTTCTGTGCAAGTTTGGTTAAAATCAAATCATAAATGAAGCTGCTATTGTGCAGACAAGGTCAAAATAGCTAATTTTGGCCCTTTCAGGGGCCATAACTCTAAAACCCATAATGGGATCTGGCCAGTTCAAGAAAGGAACCGAGATCTTATGGTGATACAAGTTGTGTGCCAGTTTGGTAAAAATCAAATCATAAATAAAGCTGCTACTGTGCAGACAAGGTCAAAATAGCTAATTTTGGCCCTTTCAGGGGCCATCACTCTGGAACCCATAATGGAATCTCGCCAGTTCAAGAAAGAAACCAAGATCTTATGGTGATACAAGTTGTATGCCAGTTTGGTTAAAATCAAATCATAAATGAAGCTGCTATTGTGCAGACAAGGTTAAAATAGCTAATTTTGGCCCTTTCAGGGGCCATAACTCTGGAACCCATAATGGAATCTGGCCAGTTCAAGGAACCAAGATCTTATGGTGATACAAGTTGTGTGCCAGTTTGGTAAAAATCAAATCATAAATAAAGTTGCTATTGTGCAGACAAGGTCAAAATAGCTAATTTTGGCCCTTTCAGGGTCCATAACTATGGAACCCATAATGGGATCTGGCCAGTTCAAGAAAGGAACCGAGATCTTATGGTGATACAAGTTGTTTGCAAGTTTGGTTAAAATAAAATCATAAATGAAACCTCTATCGTGCAGACAAAAAATTGTGGACAGACAACGGACGAAGGGCGATCACAAAAGCTCACCCTGTCACTATGTGACAGGTGAGCTAAAAAGTTACTAAAATAAGCTATTTATAGTAATGTAAAAGGGAAGTAATTAAAAAAAATAAATATTGTAAGTGGACAAAAGAAGGATCTGCCAAATAAATCTGTTGACATAAATGAAATTTCAGATCAGTATCTTCATTAGTTATGGAGATATAACAATTTTAATTTGAAATAAAGGGAGGTAAATTGACATAAAATCAGTCCATAGTTATTTACCTTGATTGTCTCAGTCCAACTAATAACAATAATGAAATTTTAAATAAGTCCTGTAAGTACTTACTGATATAAATCCATTTTGATTACAAACACATGGTTCATACAGGACTTGGCAAAAAAAATTCAAGGACTTTTTAAGGACTTTTTATGGATTTTCAAGGACTATTTTAATCGCTTTAAATCTTAAATTACAAAACCATTTAGGCTCTTCATAAGGCATTATGACAGAAGAAAAGTCACAGAACAGTTTTATTTTCCATAAGCTACAATAGCATATCTTAACCTTTATGAGATCTTCAATGGGATTACCTTTTATGAGCTATATTTGCCTGTATACATACTTAGTACATGTTTCTTATAAGTCTTTCAAGCTCTCAAGACTACATTTGTAGTTTTCAATTTGTCCTCAAGGGACTTCACTTCTTGTTTTCGCGTGTGATTTCAACGCACTTTCTCCCATAGTTCCGACATCAATGAGTTTATCACATACACTTATGCTTGTCTGACTTAAACTTCTTTAACCATGATGAATAATCATCCTGTGTAAGCCATTTATTGGCGAAACTACATTTATTTTTTGGGCCACTCATTGTTGTTGTTGATAGTCACGCTACAATGACCTTGCGCATAATATTTTAATGTTGTGAAAATCGCTATTCCATATCTAACTTCCGTACCGAAACGGTGTTCAACTAGCGTTCCCTCCGTGGGTGTGCATGTATTTTTATTTTACACCGTTTTTTTGCTCGTTTTGACTTATTTATTATTTATTTTTTGTATTTTTCCCCTACAATACGATTGCACCCCCGTTTTTAGCAAAATTTAAGGACTTTTCTACCTTTTTTTTTCAAAATTCAAGTACTTTTTCAGGGGATTTTTGGAAGAAAAAAATCAAGGACTTTTCAAGGACTTAGGATCAAATTCAAGGACTTTCAAGGACCTGTGCGAACCATGAATCAGGGGAGGTAATCAGATATAAAACTAGAACTATCACTACAGGTGATGAATGTTACCCCCGCATACACTGACATAGTACATTGCAATTTGATGCACACAAGATTGCATAATTATGTGGACTGTATGTATATAGACTGTATGTATACAGTATAGTAACAAAAAACAAAGTCCCATAACTATGCAGAATATTTATCTAAAAGAATGTAACATGCACCATGCACAACTAGGGTTGGTACTGATCACTTGTGTGAAGTTTCATTAAATTGTGTGTAAGGGTTTGGTAGATTAGGCACGCACAAGATTGCATATGCAGACTGTATGTACATAGTATGTTAACAAGAAACAAAGTCCCATAACTCTGCAATTTTTGTCGCCGAAAGAACCTAACATGCCCCATGCACAACTACTGTTGTTACTGATCACTTGTGTGAAGTTTCATTAAATTGTGTCAAGGGGATGAGGAGAGATGGTGCGCACAAGATTGTGTCTATGTACAAATGCATATTGTATAGTAACAAAAAAACAAAGTCCCATAACTCTGCAAATTTTTTTTCTGAAAGAACCTAACATGCCCCATGCACAACTACTGTTGTTACTGATCACTTGTGTGAAGTTTCATTAAATTGTGTGAAGGGGATGAGGAGAGATGGTGCGCACAAGATTGTATCTATGTATATAGCATAGTAACAAAAAAACAAAGTCCCATAACTCTGCAATTTTTTTTTAAAAGAACCTAACATGCCCCATGCACAACTACTGTTGGTACTGATCACTTGTGTGAAGTTTCATTAAATTGTGTCAAGGGGATGAGGAGAGATGGTGCGCACAAGATTGTGTCTATGTATATAGTATAGTAACAAAAAAACAAAGTCCCATAACTCTGCAAACTTTTTTTCCAAAAGAACCTAACATGCCCCATGCACAACTACTGTTGGTACCGATCACTTGTGTGAAATTTCATTAAATTCTGTCAAGGGGATAAGAAGAGATGGTGCGCACAAGATTGCGTCTACGGACAGACAGACAGACGGACGGACGGACAGACAGACAAACCGAAACCAGTATACCTCCCCTTACAACTTTGTTGTCGGGGGGGTAAAGTAACTCTGGAACATATGATTGGATCTGATTTGTCATGGAATCCAAGATTTATTGTTGTTGAAGATATTTTGGAAGTTTGTATCAAATAAAACCATAAAGTCTCTATATGGCTGCAAAAGCCAAAATAGCCAATTCTGGACCTTTAAGGGGCCATAACTCTGGAACCCAAGACGG